>NW_020439142.1:0-11990 GCF_000699045.2 Agrilus planipennis | reverse complement strand
CAAAGTGGCGGGACGACAGGAATAAAGCTTCATTAAAACAAATTAAAAATGAACTTTTAGTTTACTTAAATCTTTGTTTGCCATGTTTAGAGGCTATTAATGTATTTAAGAGCGACAGCAATTTGTTACTGGCTGCTAGGTGTAACAAAAAATATGTTTTTAAAAACAAAAAATAAAATACTTTATTTTTATGTTGAGTACTTTTGTTTTTGAAACATTTAGTCGAGAAATACTTTATGTAAAGCCTGAAAAGGTGGCAACCCTAGTTGTAAGACACGCTCACCGCTCAGTTGATAAATTTGGGAATTCAATCTTGCTCTATCATCATCATTATCATCATAAGGTCGTCAGTCCTAAGACTGGTTGGACACGCACCTCCACTCTTTCCTGTCCTGAGTTAATCTTCACATTTCCCTAAAACTAGAACAACCCACATCCTTAACCATTTGCGAACAGTAGTCTAATCTAGGTCTACCTCTACTCCTCCTAACTTCCCTTTCTGCTTCTAATATGTGTCTGACTAAACCTTCATGCCTGTGAAGGTGTCCTACCAACCCATCTCGCGTATTTCTTACTGACTTCCATAGAGCCCTCTGTTCTCCTATTCTTTCTAATACCTCTTCATTCTCTTTCATTTTCCATTCCTCTTTCTGATACATCCTCATTTATAACCTTTTTCATCCACGGTACTTTTGACATCGTTCTATAACACCATATCTCAAACACTTTGGTGCCCGTTTCGTTTTACGTTTGTAACACTTTATTAAAGCATATTACTTAGCGAATAACAAACGTAGATATCCAGTGCTTTTTTTTATGGTAGAAGGGACTTCGAATAATGTTTTCTTTTTGTGTGCAGACAGTTCTACGAAATAACTTTTGCTCAGGAACTTTCGACAAATAAATAAGAAAATCTTGGCGTTTAAAGGCAGTCGCGGTTGTCCAGCTAGAGCCGGCATAATAATTGCAGTAGAAGTACGTAAGCGCCGTGAAGAATTATGAAGTTTAAGCGGGCAAGCAGGAAGCGCTTCGTGGTGGTATCGTAATAAAGCTAAAAATGTTGAAAGAACTTCGGTCAGGGTTCGTAAATTTTCGAGTGATGAATGGCAACATTAGGAGACAAAAGAAATTACTCTCGTTGCCCTGAAACACCGAGCTAATGCCTTTGCAGGGAAACGAACACGGCGACCAAAACAACTAATTTAGACCGTTGGAAAGGCCCCTTTGTGTCCACTGTTTCTGATATTTGCAAAATATGCGATACAATCTACAAAGTGAAATAAAATCGCCAAACCCTTCTAATGAAACTAAATTACCAAAGATACATAGTCTATTGTTTTGCTAACCAACACTTCACATACTTATACATATCTTCACAATTGCTCCCCTTTGCCATCAAAAGGTACTTTCTCTTTCATCATTTTAAATCGTTGTGGTAATATATTATCTCATTAAAATCGCATACAAAGACGACAATAAATAAGTCCTAAAAAGACCACAATGGAGAGACTCAACGGCAGCTACAAAGGGCTATTTTTGGAGGAAGTAAATTTTTTACTTCCCTATTAAAATTATGACAGCTTTTGACGTATTAAACCGTCATTATGTCATTTATTAAAAAAATACTCTATATTTTTTGTAGACTTTACCTTCTACATTTTTATTAATGTGAAAATTAATTTTCAATTTTCTCCCACTACAAACTACCTCAGGTTAATGATGGAAAAATTTGTTGCTGTTGCCGGGAATCGAACCCGGGACCTTTCGCTCTACGCACCAACGCTCTGACCTTTAACGTTAGTGGGGTTCGATTCCCGGCAAGGGTGTGAGAACAGCAACAAATTTTTCCCTCATAACCTAAGGTAGTTTGTAGTGGGAGAAAATTGAAAACGAATTTTCACATTAATATTTTTTTTATGATTATAAGGTACGTATACTCCATAACTACACGGACTTTTAATTGTCTTTTGATCGTAATTTGACATCCGGTTAATCCCTACACATAGAATGATCACGTGAACGGCTAATAGATTTTCACTAGATATAAACATTTTATAGGCTGCCGCTCCATTTGACGATACAAAGTGGAAACTGAAATCGTGATGGCCAAATCGAAACTTCCCATTAAGGTAAATCCGTTAATTATCCCACTATTGATTAGCCAGTCTGTCAGTATTGTTAACGTACATGTCAGCAATTTCTTTTGTAATCTGATCGTGTATCTCTGCAGTGAACAAATGAAGTTCGTATTATGTACAAATATATTACATAGTATATAGTACTTACATGTACATAGACATACTACATATGTAGAGAGAGAAAGAAAGAGAGACAGAGAGGGTGAGAAGCTATCATGGATAGCATGCGGCAGCAATGTCTACCGATCGACAGTTGTTTCTGTCAATTTGGCAATGGTTTAATTTTGTTATTTCCGCCCTTGTCAATCTTTACGTTCACTGTTGTTCGCCTGCAGCAATTACGGAAAAACAGAAAGGATAGAGAACTTTTAGCAATTTCACCTTCTTTGTTTTAATTAACGGTATACATACTTTGAATAGCCTCCAGGGAAATCTCTAAGCATTGCCCTATTCTTATTTAAATAGCGACGAACTAGAAGTTAACTTTGATAATAATATAACGCTAACGAGGTTCGTCTTCACGTAATCTGTACTAGTACGACCGGTATGAAAAAAGATTAATTTTATTTGCAGAACAGCTCCTTTCCGAAACTTATATTATATATATGGTAATTGATACCGTGGAAATAGGCGAGATAGGTTGGTAGGATACCTTCTCAGGTATGAAGGTTTAGTCTGAGACATATTAGAAGCAGAAAGGGAAGTTAGGAGGTAGTTTAAAGGTAGACCCAGATTAGATTACTGTTCACAAATAGTTAAGGGTGTTGGTTGCTCTAGTTTAAGGGAAATGCGAAGATTAGCTCAGGATAGGAAAGAGTGGAGATGTGTTTCCAACCAGTCTTAGGACTGACGACTTTATAATGTTGATGAAATTGGTAAAGACTTTCGTGGCTGGTTGATGAACTGATACTCTTCTGGTTAGGCTCTAAAGGTTGAGTTGTCTTCTAACGTTTTGCTTATAGGAGTGGTGAGATCCTTCAAAGGTCCTTACATGTGGACTCCACATCCAGCAATGGATATTTGAAGAAGATCGTCTTTCGTCTCGAAACGTCATACCCGAATTCGGACAGCATTAGTTATATTATGGTGTTCGACCGGCATAGAAAATAAAAAAGTAAACTGTGATCGTCACTGAAAGAATGATGCAGTAGTACTCATTCACTTATTTTTCCATTATAATTTGTTTTTGTGAAATGCTACAAAACTGATGCCACAGCAAATAGATAAAAGAAGCGTTGATAATCATTCCGTTCGTTTATTTCCTTTTAAAAGGAGGAAAAGGTATGGCGTAGCCTGTAACGACTGCTGTCCTATGTGCTCCAGATTCTCTTTGCATTGTAATAGAAAATGAATTTGAATCCAGCGGCAATCTGTAACCATTGCACACCTGCATTCGTTTTAAAAATTTCCCAGCAGCTATTCAGGAAATATGCTGGTGGTTCAAAAAGGAAATAGTGGGAATGCCGTTATCCTGTGAGATCCTTTTAGAAAGAACGAGATGCTGCTTGAATTCGTAAACTAAACTTGATGGACGACTACAAACGGCTTTTCTTTAACATTCATTATTTATTATTCACTTCAATGTTCTATGACGCAAAATTATCGATTTACCCCTAACGCGACAAAAATGTTTAATAATATATGTAAATATTGTTAATTGTTCAAGAATTAGATAATAAGGATATAAAAAGTCAGATAATTCAGGATTCTGTAGAAATATAAAGTAAAGGATAGAACAGTGTTGAGTCACTTCTATGCTCGCGAATGGTTCATTTAGAAATTTGAAAAATACTGTAAATAGGTGTATGTGTGGAGCACGGCTCTGTACAGGTGTGAAATGTGAACGGTGAACGACGTGGAAAAGAAAAGGTTAGAAGCGTTTGAAAGGTAGTTTTACAAGCGAATGATGAGGATACCGTGGATAGACAAGGTTAGAAATGAGAAAGTATTAGAATGAAAAAAATATTGCAAAATAGCAGAGTGAAGGTGCGTGTCCAATCAGTCTTAAAACTGACTATACTTCGCTTAGTTTCTGTAGTGATGTGACCTTCAGTTTGACCGGCGCAAAGTAGAAAAGAACAGCACTAGGCCGGAAAAGAAAGGAGACAACTCTCGGCCAAACTCTTAACCGGTGAGGAGCGTATAATCCCTACAGAACTGCACGGAAGAATTGACCATTTTATCCACTACAATTGCATTGCTCAAATGTGCTGTTATTGTTACCATTTACTACTGAAAATATAAACGAGATGTTTATTTATATTTGAAGACATATTAACGGCTTTAACGGTTGTTTTCGATTCGCATTACTATTCATGATTGAACAAAACTTTTGGCAGGTACTGTATGAAAAAGTATGTTTAATGAACAACAGTCGACAGAATAATGAGTCTTTTTCTCCCTACCTACGATTTTTCCAGCGCGCATCCAAGACGGTGGAAGAGGCACATCGCTAGAGAAAGTAAATGAAGATGATGAAAAGTACCTACTTAAAAGTTTTCAATACATTTTTTACTGTTACTGAAATCTTCTTTTGTGTTGAACTAGAATTTTATAAGATTTCTATTGTAAAATTCCACCCATTCGTTAGAATGATGATGGTATTGACTATTTGGTTTGTCCTTGACTTTGAAGTAGCCTAACATCCATCAAGGCTTATTGGTACGATCGCGGAAATTTCCTTTATAAATAACGTGACTGTCACAGGAACAATCTTCTTTTCTGCTAAGAAAGGAAGCGGATGAATAAAGAGGAAGCCCCATTAGCAATGACTTTATTATATTAGTTCCTTTTGCGCTCCGGGGTTGGCAATATGTCACTCACTTCTATAGGTCACGCAGTTTTCATATTAGCTCACGCGATAATTTCATCAAGCAATTTCAGGGTGTAAAGCATAGCGCCACAAAAGGAAAGTCATTTCACCCCGCTGACGGGCCAATTACCAAATGGTTTTTTGCTGTTGACTGCCTTACTCTTTATCTGTATTCGGATAAAATTCTTACCTGCTTCAAGGGACAGGTGGGTAATTAAAAAGAAGAAAATGATTAATTAATTAATGTAATCTTTTAAAACTGATACCGATAATGTAGTTATTAACCTGACCTAACACAACCTACGTATCGATTCTGATCCACTAAAAAAACTTTAAAGACCATTAAGTTCTTCTTCAGCTATTGATCGATACCTATCACCCGATGTGGATTGCAATTTGCATTTTATTAGTTCTTATCACTACAAGATTAACAGCTAGTTATTTGTCATAATATTGGTTGTACAATTGAAACAACATGACCATTCTTAAGTTTACTTTCATAATGCTTAATATAAAATCATCATCGTAAGGTCATCATCATTTGCGAACAGTAATCTAATCTAGGTCTAGTTCTACCCCTCCTAACTCCTGTTTCTGCCTCTAACATGTCTCTGATTAGATCTTCAAGCCTGAGAAAGTGACTCGACCCTTTGCTATCCTCTGCTTTATATCTCTACTACTTCCACCCTGACTTATCTGACTTCCTAGGTATCTTCTAGATATCAGTCACTTCTTCTAATTTTTCATCTCCTACCTTTATATTCGCTCCTTCCCTATTTTTTCTTACCATTTTTTACCAGTTTTTTTTACTTTTGTTTATTTTTATACAATACTATTTTGTCAATATCCCTTCCATTTTATTTAAACCTATCTGTAAGTCCTTGCTAGATGCTAATCTTTTGCCCCTGTGTATCTATCGCTACAGTTGTACTCTCTTTATTGATATTGATTGCGTCTTCGATGTATAAATTAAAAAGTAGTGGTAACAGTGTGCATCCCTGTCTGACTCCCTTCCTAATATTTACTTCTCTAAGTTGCAACCCCAGTCCTCTAACTCTTAATATAAAATCAGACAGAAAAAATCAAATTGGAAATGATCATTGTTCATTAAAATTGTTTGGTTTTTAACGAAATGTCGGTAGATGTTTCATGGCAGAATACCGTGATTTGAAAGCGTTTTCTGGGATGACATTGGATAGGTATTTAGGCAATTTAAATAACCAATGAATATTCAAGAGGCTTAAATATGCCATATTTACCTGGCAGGCTGCGCAGTACGTAAATAACTTGAGATAATTGAATTCTGCCGCCGAATGTTACAGCTAGGAAAATGTGGAAATATCATCACGGATATATTAAAACGGCGAGGCTCTGCTTCTAAACTGAAACTGTATCAGTATTCGAATACGGTAAAAAAACAACAGCAATACGTCGGTAGAATCATATTCATTAAGGCCAAAATTGTTTTAATTCATCTAACGGAATGAATTGTACTTAATTGAATTTACCAATCCGGGGCATTTAAAGTATTTCAATGAGGTCCTCTAATAAAACTTTTAATTCAGAGAACAAATATAAAGACCTTGCATCTTTCAATCGAATTACGATTGATTTTACTAGAGGTATTTCAAAACCTCATGGGTCGCAAAAGGTTTTACAGTCCACTAACTGAATTAATCATTAAAAGATTGAGAAAAAGACGATGAAATTTCTTATAAATATACATCAAAATCCTAACTATAAAATGTAGATTCTATATTCCACTATATCACGAAGTACTAATCGAGGTTACCTTACCACAACTAAACAACAAAAATAAAGTTGATTTGAGAGATTTGCAACTGAAGTGCCAATTAGCTACTTTCTAATACACAATTTTTACCATTGCAGTACCTACATGTTTTAAGTTCTTTCAAGGAAATACCAAGAATTTTTACTTAAATGTAGGAAATGCTTTCTATTTATTATGTATTGGATTCTTGCCTGCAACGCAATTGAAAAGTTGAACTGAAGAGTTGTTTACCTGCATCCGAAAATATTGACATTATTTACGAACTTCGGGTTTCAAGCTTCATTAATAAATGAAATAAGTCACGATCAGACATTTTTAAGGACTGCAATAGAAATAAATGATTAGCGATATTGTCATCAATTTGTTCTGTTAAAGTTCGTTCCAGTTTCTGTGGCAGTCGGATTGCCGAGGCAGAGGTCGCCGAAACAAATCGAATAGCATGTTTAAATTAATTAGGAGCTCTGCCACTGTAGGTGGTTAATTAATAGGATCAAATATAAAATATTGTTGGGTTTCTCTTCATTGTACTAATTACTTTCAGCAGTAAATTGGATTCACCACGTTTTATAATACAGCAGCAATGTCGTTAACTAAATAAATCTATATATAACTATAAATAATTAATAGAAGGTTCCGTAAAATTCGAAAATTAATACCAAAAAATACCTAGAGATGGTGTCATAATGTCAGTCACTTGGAATTATATTTTAACTGATACAGTTACAATACAACGCATCGTATTTATTTGCAGATGCATCGATGCGTATCACGTTCTACTTAATATTGTTTCGCTTGGCTTTCATGTATACGTGCGCTTCACATGTCTCTGGATATTATTCGGTATAACTGTTTATTCAGAATTCTAATGTAGGTATTACTTAGTATTCGTCCATGTGAACTCGACCTCATCTATTTAATATTCTTCTAAATAAACACCCCTCGGTTATATTTTGAACGCTAACCGGATAATCCGACATAACATCTGTATTACACATATATTCGAAAGGTCGCCACTAGCCCAGAGGGTATAACATCCCCAACACCGACGCCGCTACCGCCACCCATTCGCCAACTACACACTGTCGCCGTACACCCTGACGCATAATAACGCGAATACAGCAGTACAGTATACTCGATTAGACATAATGTACTCGTCCAGCCAAGCGAACGCGGGAGGGTCCTTCCATGAGAATTATTGGTTTATAAGGACCCTAAGCGTTTGAAAACATATCGTTTTTATTTGAACTCTTTGTCGCTGCTCACACGCTCAACAGTTCGTGCTGGATTGCAGGGAATAACAAGTTTTATTCCTTTTTACAAAGTGCAATGCCATAAGCAGAGTGTCTATTGAAATGCAGGATTGCGGGATGTTTCATATTCGTTCCAAAGGGGTTGTAAATAGACAGCTGTAGTTATGGCAAACGGAAAACTATTATTTACCCACATAACCCCATGTTTATACCTTGTACGTGTCCAAGTCAATCTAAAACGGCATTTACTGAATCAACAGAACCATGAGACGGTTTGAAATAATTCTTATTTAATATACATTTCAATATTACCTGGTAGGTACTGGGTTAAATAAACCGAAAAGAGACTCGCCTTACCACAAAATCTGTTTAATATGGACACGTGCTTCGTCCACTACGTGTTCGTAATAAACAAGTTTTATGGTTATTAAGTGAGGCTCTATTTGGTTCGGGACTGCCTTTTCTACTTTTTAGATCTGAGTTGGAATTAGGATTACCTATTGCGTTATTAGAATGCTGTTCTCTTGTGTAGTATAATCATTTCTTGTAGACACTTTAATATTTACACTATTACCTTCCTGTGCTGTAACAATTCAAGACTTGTTTGATTCATGAATTGAGACATTCTTCAAAGATTTGAAACGTCTGAGGGGATGTAGTTGAAACTAAGAAGGAATTAATAAATAATTGATCCGAAACTAACTTAAATATCCATGAAATTAATCAATCGTCGTGGCTAAGGCCGATAGAAGAAGCAATCCGTCTGTCTTAATCGAAGACACACATGCCTCTTGACCAACTGTGACATCTTTTCGGGTCAAAAAAGCATTACGTTGGCAATTTTGTTTCGTGAATCGTGGAGCCATTACTAGAGACAAGAACCAACAATTCCAGTTTCGTTTATACAGCAAAAGCCTCGATTCCTCTTCGGCAGCTTCTCGCTTCGGCCACTCATTGATTGGACACAACGTAAACACCGGGTAGAAATAGAATAGAGGGAAGAAATAAATCACGGGAAGGCCGCTTGGCTCGTTCATTGTTTCGGATAAAATATGGCCGTGTTTTCATACTCCTTCGACGTTTTATCAACGGATTAAACTGATTATTAATGCGATTTTTTGGTAAGGAAGCTAGGCATAGCCGAGAAAAGCACAACTAATAACTGACGCACGGATTTGCAAACAACCTTGTCGAGATAAAAAAGAATTCCCATAACTTAAAATTATATTAAGTATTTATCTATTTATTTTCAAGATTTGTACATTAAATAAACAAAATTTTTGCATTATAAGATTTATATAAATGAGTTCGGAATCATGAAATTTTACAATTCCGAAATTCAATTTTAAAATATGAATCAAAGCAAATGAGATGATACCTTAACGGAATAATTTTTTGTTTTCTTCAGGTATTCTTTTTATTACCAGAAACGAATGTAATTATGCGTTATTAAGTTCCCTTTGATAAACTTAAGAAGCATCTTATGAAAATATAACATTTTGTACCTATACATTTCACTGCTCTAATGTAATTTATTTTAAGCCATATGGTATCGTTGCTGAATTAGGTGAATGAGATAAATAGTTGTAATTTCACAGTTATTTAATTAAATATAGCAACAACACTAGGTCCTCGATAATATTCTGTACCAAGTCCATGTTTTTATCATATTATTTGGTAATCCTGAGAATTGCAATTCATATATTTTGATTATTCCAATCATTGATCGATAAAACCGACTTAGAATCCGGCTCGAAGGACCAAAAAACATTATTTAATGATTTAAAAGGAATCAATACTAATATAAATCTGGTTTTGGTTAAACATAAATTGTGTATGCCTCTTAAAGTTAACTTGACTGTAAGAAGTAAATTACCCAAAACCAGAAAATGACATGTAACGCAATAATTAGAGGAACTTTAATTAGAGTGTCACGATAAATTTTAATTTACCATAAAGGGAGCGTTCTCATTACAGCAAACCATCGTCATCACATTGGTCACATTAGGAACATCTTGGAGCGCCAAGTCATCTTCTACATTGTCTGTGCGAGTGAATTAGACCGAAGAAAGCGCAGTAACGTTTCGTTTCTAATCACAAACTATATTGCTTGAATAATTCATACGATGAACAATGAAATGCTCAAGAATCTGTTTTATGTCCCTGCAACGGGTTTATTACTCGTCGATTTCTCAGCTTTATCGTTCATCATAAAGACGCCGCCACGGTAACTTCTCCCTCATTCATTGCTCTTGAACCCATCCAATTAAAAGGAAATGAATACTAAATACTTAATCAACTCATAGATCCAGTACATTTTGATTCACTTGGTAACATTTTAAACGCACGAAGATACGAAATTGTTTACAAAATCAAAAAGGTCACCACTTAATCTTCGTTGTCGTGAAAGTAATTGATTGTGGATATGAAGTCTGTCCGATAGATATGCGAACTAAAATTCAGAGTATTAATAATTAATCTTATCCTTCTTAGAATACTCCCCATTTGAGGCAACGTACTTGTTTCATCTCAGTTTCCACTGCCCAAAAAGTCCCGGGAAATTCTCAGAACCGACGTTGCTTTATCATTTCTCCTTGTACTGTCTCCATATGCGTGATCATTTTTTGCATTTAGGGAACAAAAAGAAATCTTAGGATGAATTATGGGCCAGAAATTCGTAGTCAGTCACTGCTGGATATACAGGTGCATTTTCTTAATTTCCCATAGTCACACACAACGCATATAATCGCTCAAATATATAAAAGGTAACACTTACTGTTTGTCCTTCAAGAAGAAACACATGATACACAACCCTAACAATGTTAAAAAAGTAGGTCGAACGTCACCCTACCCTTGCATCATCCTCGCATTTTTCACGATCCTGTTACTGCACTGCTAAATCCACTTGAGTGGCTTGTCCCCATAAAATAGCCTTCATTTCATCAATTTTCTTTTGATTCTTTGTTGAAATTGCTGACCAATATCGATGGTTATTACTTAACTAAGAACTAAAGTGGCAGCATAGAAATATGCCCCTACATAAGATGACCCCTAACAGTTTAAAGGTCACTGACGAGGTTGCATAAAGTCGAAAAATTACTTTATATTTCTAACACTCCCAAACTGGCTATTCTTTTGTATAATCTGGCTGACGATTTTTCATATTACAATATACATTGTACACCTGAATAATTATCATGTACAATAAGAGGGTTACCTGGTGACAATGAGTCAGTTTATCAACACTGCTGCACGCGCGGTATTGTCCAGAGGTGCAGTTCGCCGGGTCGTTCCGTTGGAGCCGACATGTTGTTCGACTTGCGGTTTAACTAATCCAAACAAATACTGTTTATTGCGGTCTGTTAATCCCCTGGTTGACATGCTACGGAGGACCGAACAGACAGGCATATGTGAACCTGACAACCTGCTCTACATTCTATCTAAAATGCACCACAATATCAGTTTACGAAACATCAGTATCCATAGTTGTCCGTTTTGTAAACACAAGTTTATTGATAGTACCTCCGAAGAGGAGAGTATTTTATAATTGTAGACAAGCTTAGTTATGGAGATGAGATTAGCCCATTAAGAAGCGAAACTTGTCCCATAATCTCCAACTTGCCGGATTTTAACCGATCTTCAGCCCTAAATCTTTAAGATTTTCAATTATTGATGAAACGAAAAGTATCCTTTAACTTGTAATTTTGTAGGATATTTACCTTCATGGTAAATCAAGCAATTCTTCGAAGTGTAATCGAACTTTTATAATTATAAATTCAAAGAATGAGAAAGCGAGGGCTTCAATTATCAGAAACATTCTAGGAATTCAGATGCGTCGGTGTTAATTATAATTTTAATAGAAAATACAAAACTGACAGTGAAATCCTGTTGCAAAAAGTTTTCCTAAATAAAAACAGCTTGTGACATTAACATTTTACTATTTAATGGCATTAAATAGCAAACTAACATGACAACAGGATGTTTAATATCTCCGAAAT
>NW_020439141.1:12861-26869 GCF_000699045.2 Agrilus planipennis | reverse complement strand
CTTTCATTTACCTAATTACGGATGTTAACATGCTATAAGCTGTTGTTATCTCGATTTGTCAAAGTACTTGTTTTGTCTTAAATTTGTTTTTTAATAAAAATACTCAAGTTATGGGCCCCCAAATGATTCGGCTACTCAGGAAATACTCTTTTTCTACTATAGGAAGTGTTGTTTCTAAAGATACTTAATTATTAATGATGATGAATATTGCAGTCCAGCATGTTACCTACTGTCCATGCAGGTCATTCTGAAAATCCAAATTTCTCCTTTATTGTTTGTTGAAAAGGCTGAGATATTGCAAAAATCTAGCAAGAGTTATCAAGGGAAACAACATAGCAGATCTGTTTGGCCAAAATGCTACTTACGGCTTGTAAATACAAATTTCTCCTTTATTAACTAGTTTGTATATAGACAACCCAACATACAGAAAGTATTATAAACGCACCGTCAAAAGAAGCTGAAAAACCATTCTTTTTTCATGGAAATAACTTTTTTTACGCATAACTTATTGTTATTCTATAACAAGCTGCAAGATATTGTACACAAATAATTAATTAATTAGCGATATTTTTAAAATTTGATTGAAAATACATACAAATTAATTGAAACTGGTAAAGAAACTATATACTTACTAAATGAGAGTTTTTCGTTAATTTTTTTATAAATTACCGTTTACATGCCGAAAAGAAACCATTCTCGGACATACATAAGCATTATCAACTATTTTTCAAAAAGTGTATTGAAAATTTTAGGGAAGACACTAGGACAATTTGAAACAGGGCTATAATTCAGGTTTCATTCGAGTAGCGTGATGAACTTTGACCTGCACTTTAAATTTTTCCAATGCAGACGCAGTTAGAGATGCTAATTTCTATTTTACTGTTTACAGTTAAACTACAATTTATATTATAATATGTAGACAAGCCAACATACAGCAGATATTACAACTCTAGTAATGTAACTACAAAGTTAGAAAACTTTTTTTTCTGGGGAAATAAACTTTTTTTACGTGAAAGTCAATACTATCCTCGAAGAAACCGCAAAATATTACGCACCTAGAAATAATTAATTGATTGATTATATTTTAAAGACATTTTTGTTTTTATTAATATTAAATTACAATTTAAAGAACAGCTTCCCATGCATACAATAAATATCGTGAAATTCCAAAGTAAGGCTTCTAAACCCATCACAAATAACGAGTAGCCGTCTTATTTATAAACGGCTTAAAATATTGCGAAGAGCATATTTTTCCTATCATGAAAATTCAAAATTATTGATTCCAATTTAAGTTTTAGCGAATAATCCATCTGTTTGGTCATAGGTTTCTATAAAGTGTGACACTATGTGCTTGTAGTTCAAATTTGCGTACTAATGGTCAATTAATACATCAGCCAATACAGTCGCAAACCTAACAAAAACATCCCTACCAAAACATGCATTTAATAACTATCACAGCTTTAAAGAAGCCGGAAATTTGGAACAGAAAAGGACCATCGAAGAAATAACACATAAAAGAAAGCATCCAGAATGCAGTAAATTTTAGAAGGCATAAGTAATAAATAATTAAAATAATCTAATACAAATGTTGTAACACAAATTACAAACGAACGGTTAAAGATCATAAACCAAGTAGAAGGTTGGTGCTCATGTGAAAATGGTAAACTAAAAATTGTGTAATAGTTTAAGTAAAACTATACTTTTGTAAACGTTAGTCTGATGATTGTTGAATAAACCCAAACGTTAAACAAAAAACATTATTAAAAATTTTTGCCCGCGCTGAAAGAAAACATTAAAATCATATTTTTGTACGATCAAAATAATTTTGAAAATGCCGAAGACTTCAGTTCGACTAAAATGAGTATTTGGTCAAGAACAATTGTTTTTCATGCAATGGAATTTTGTCTAACCCGATAATAAATGATTTACTTTAGGAGGTTCGAAGTAGGGGAGTTTTACTGTATATTGATTATTTAAGACAGTGTTTAGGGTAATTTCAAAATAGCATATTAAATTAATCTAAGTGTATATTACAAAACTAAAAACAAAACACTGATTTACAAAATATACAAAAGACATTATTTATGTTCGCACATAATTAGACAAAAGAAAAATGAAATTATACAGCTACCACACAAGTTCGCATATCGTATTATTTTCATTGTTTCCTTTCGTTATAACTAGTTCCTGTTCCTTCGGTATTTTTTTGCTTAGAAAAGTACATAAATATTTCCGAGATTATTTACAACAAAAATATTTGTTCTTTTTACAGTTTCGGATTGACGAGCATTTTGACGAATTTGAAAAATCAAAATTACTTATATTTTTAATGTTGATACCAGCTTAGCAGTAACAATAGCGAAATTAGTTACAAGCATTTACAGATTGTATATATATTTACAAAAGCGGAAACTTAACGTCTACTAACTGGCACCTTGGTTAATCCTTTTATTATAAATTACGCGATTAAAAGTAGCATTTACGAACAAAGCCTGCATAATTTAATGAAAACTGTAAGTATCGGTTCATTTATATATGTATATGCGATAATCAATGATGTAACATGGTTCCTTTTTATGCTACGAATATGTATGAATTCTGAGGCATGCATATTTCTCTTATTAATAAGTATTGATTAAATCAAAATTATTATAAAACGAATTACCATGCTACATCACCAATAAAAATTGTATACAACAACTGTAAATCCTATTTAATCCCTGAGCTTTTAAGTGAACTTGCTAAACATAGTACTTTAAAAATTGTTACATAAACTTCACACTAACGTTAAAAATTAAAAAAAAAATGTAATTGACAAAAAAATTGTTTAAAAATTCTTTATCAACTTTTATGTAAGTCATCTGAGAAGTTTTATTAAAAAACGCGTTTGCTTAATATATTTAACTTCAATACATTAATTTATAAGTATGTTAGTTGTTCCTTAAAAAAATCGTGTTTTTTAATTTAAGCTAATTATAAATATTAATTATTTAAATTTTTTGAGAGATCTCATTCTGTACTAACCAATGTTTTATAAAAGCTAATAATGTGTCTAATAGATGTTGTGTATCAATAAAATAATATAAGAAAAGGCGAAAGAATAAGAAAACATCGCTCTAAAATAACAAAAAAAAATCGTACAATTCATAACTTAATAACAACAAATAATTAACAATTAACCTATTAATGAACACAATACAGGCTTAACGCCTAGAGTGAGCAATAAATTTTGAAATATTTGTACATGCCTAGCCGTACTCCACGGTTACCGATTATTTCTCTATTTTTAATATAACAAAAAAGATTCGTCAGAATAAACCCAAAAATCCATTTCTCCAACACCATTCCTCCGCTAGATGTCGATTATCGTCGACAATTTGAACCACAACTTCCTCTCATGACCATCTTTAACATGTAATCATAAATTTGAAAATGCCACTTCTATTAAAGCGAGTAAGCGAATAGAAAAATGTACTAAACTCACCGCACTGAGGAACTGGAAGGATTCTGATTATTACCAGCCGGACTGCGATGCTGATGGGGGTACTGTTGACTGGGATCGGAGGGCAAACCGTTCTCAACCGGTAACGACTGGTGTTGTGGAGGCATTTGACCGTGACCCGTGTATACGCCATTATGTCGCGTTCGAGAACTTTCGGAATGGGCAGAAACTGTCGGATGAATATTATTAACTAAAAAAAAAAAATAATAATAACAATAATAAATAAGGCTGTCGAGAGGAGTTTTAAAATTAAAAAGTGAAATGGAATATCATATGAAAGCGCTCAGTTTCCAAATCCATTTTTTTTTTATAATCATATAAATTTTCTTATTAAATATAAGCGAGAAAAGCGAAGGTAAAGGTTTTTATTCAATGAATCGGTACAAACACACACTCTAACTTATTTAGGTGTTTATAAAAATGAATTAAACGATTCGTACCAGTGTGCGGATGTGTAGCCTGGGGTGTGGCTGGTTGTCCCGTGAGCGGGATCGCTAGTCTTGCATTCACGGCTAACAAATGATCTCGTCGTTGCAATAACGAACTCACGTGCTCTTCGAGTCTCAAATTTTCTGCTCGTAGTTGGTGCAAACACGACAATAGGGATGCAACTACAAGCAAAAGGCAAACGGACCACATGTGAGTTAAGTATTCCTCTACTATTACATTTTAAGACTTACTATCGAAATGTTGCGCTTGCTCCATAAGAAACTGAGAGCCTTGTTCCCACTGTCTTTCAAGTAACTGGTCCAAAGTTTGGGGTATAGATCCTCCACTTCCGCCCAACATAGAGAAACCGCCGCTCGTGGCTGATGCTGTGCTTGAACCACCCGAACTACTCGCCCTTGCCTATAATGTAAATTAATAAAGAAAAGATCACTTCAGGAAATTGTCAAAAAAAAAGTTAACATACGCCTGCTATGACCTTATGGTGTAACTGCGGACCTATAAGGTTCGAGCTTTCATTCATATTAAAAATACTATGGGCTTCCAATTCGGAATTGAGATGATCCGTCATCTTCTGGGCCATGTTTGAATTAGGGTTTAATTGATTTCCCATCATATGGGGGGCGGTCATACCATTTTGAAACCTGCTCGAGTTTTTATTAGTTTTATATAATAATAAAAAATTATCTAGCTTACGCTTTGAGATTGTCTTTGGTATCTTTGTGGGACGATATAGACGCAGGTGCGCTTTTCCTTCCCCTGTTTTTCGTTCTATTCGTTGTTGTAGAGCCCTGACTTTCGGAACTTGGTGAACTTGGTGGAGATTCCTTAATTTGTGACACACTTCTTGACACTCCCAACGGGTTACTCTGCGACGGTTGCGATGGTGGCGGAGGCGAATGTTGCGACCTGCTCGAACGTCTCGAAACACTTCCATTGTTGACGTTTGCTGTAGCGGTCGTGATGTTATGGTTGTTGCTACCGCTGGTGTTGTACTGGGAACTAGAGTCATTTGATCCTCTCTTTTTTGCTCGTGTCATTTTTTCTTTTTCGATTTTTTCGCTAGACCTAGATCTACAGAGAAACAGGCACAGTTTATACCGGGCGTTTTCAACAAACATGTTCCGTTGAATGTTATTATTTATAGGATAATTTGTAGATTTACATAAATCTCTTTTATCACATGCACAATCGTAAACTTGAAAATCACCTGGTACAATACAAAAGTGACATAAAAAATATGATCCTGTTTTTAATACATAAAAAGAACAATTTATTACCTAGGTCGTTTTGTTGGTCCTTCTTGTTCTATTGGTGTAATCCTTTCCAATTCCATTTGAAGACTACTACTTGAAGCTTGTTTTTCATAAGATATTTTAAGTCCATCGCCGTTCATTTCGCTGGTGACCATTCCGTTATTTTGATTCGTGATGCCGCCTGTTATTGTACTTCCTAAAAAAAATTTTTATATGACAATTCACAAAATGAATATTCTAAACATACCACTTGCTGTTGAATTGGAAGGAGTACTCCGACCAGGTATGCTGCTGCTGCTATTGCTATGGTCCTGGCTTAGGTTAACGAAAGGAGTCTGGTTGTTTAAAATATGAGAATTTGGACTAAGGTTTGCATTGGCCAAGGGCAACGATACAACTAATGAACCCTGGGTTACGTTGGACTGTATGACGGGTTGTGAAGGCGCGTTATGGGGACTGGATGAGGGAGTAATGGGCTCGGTCGTCGAGGCGGACGGGGAATTACGTTTTATATTCAACGGCAAAGCGGTTGCTGTTAAAACTACGGTGGGCTGGCTTATGCTTATCGGAAGTTCAGTCTTCATCTAATAAGAACAATTGGCAAAAATCATTTTTTGACTGAAATAGGTAGTAAAACTTGCCTTTTTTAGTTTTTCGGATCCTTCAGTTTTTTCACTCGAAATAACTGCGTTTCCTAGGCTTCCAACACTACTCTCGTTTGAACTTATCAAAGAGGAAGCACTCACTACAACGCTAACACTTTCACTAGGTACAGTTATAGGGGTCGGCGTTCGAGAGTTTGCTTTCCTCTTTTTCCCGCTCTTGCTCTCTTTCAAATCTGGTTTGATATTAGAATCGTCCGCGTCACTTTTCACTTCTTTCCTTTCGTTCTTATTATTCGAGTCGACACTGTTATTGTTGGGAATGCTTAATGGGGGTGCAGAACCATCGTCTGTCCCTTTGACACTTTTGACACTCAAACTGGGCACTTTAACTTTATCTCTGTCAGATTTCCCGGACGAATTATGAAGTGTTTTGTTATGCGAAGAACTGGATGTGCTTTTTGATATAGAACTGTTAGATTTCGAATTGGCTGACGATATTTTTCCGCTCGAAGACGATTTATTACGCTTATTAAGAGAAGATGACGACATAGACGTTGAAGAGGACGAAGTTGTTAATGAAGTGGTTGATGACGAGGATATTTGAGAGGGATTTAGTTTAGAATTTAACGCTACCGTAGGATCGGTTTCTTTTTCGGAACTCGAATCCGACGTGTGACTTTCCGCCGATACCGGTTTGTAAGGAGGAATTGTCTTAACGTTACCGCCTTTTTTCTACAATCATTAATAAACACTCATTAACCATCGATAAAAGTAATTCTAAAGCTGTCTTACCAATTTACCATAATGGTGCTGGCAATAACCACAATACTTAACATTATCCAAATAATTGCCAGCTTCTTCGCACAACAGACCTAATCCCTGGGCACAAGTAACGTGAAATTGTTGTTTGCAACCAGTTTTATTGCACTGCATACATGCTCCAACTGTTGCGTTGGAGGGTTTGCCTTGCTCCTCACAAATATAACAGACCTGAATGAAGAATAAAATTCATATTTACATATATGTATTTAAAATTTATATTTTAAATTATTAATGTTTGTTTATTCGTTTGTACAGATACTTGGAAATAAATAAATAAATGATAAATAAACTGGACCTTATTAAATCTCTCTGCTGGTATTAATTGTAACTGAATAGGTTCCATAGTTGTAACATTACCAAATCGAACTTCAGGTATGTACAATGCACAAACCACATGGGCCCATCCAGAATTATCAGTTTTCTTGAGGGCTCCATATTTACTAGGACACAACTCACATTTCTAAAACAATATTAAAAAAGAAATAAAACAGGTTATCCTGACTATAACAATAAAAAAAACTTGTACCATTGACCCCACTATCTTATCAATTATTTTCAAGTTGGGCAACAAAGTAAATGGTTTAAAATTTAAAAAACTTTTAGCATCTGTGTATAATTCTTCATTCAGTAGGACAAGCTAGGAAAATAAAATCAAAAATTTAGGATAGGGTTTAAGAAAGGGAAATAAATTATTTTAATGCTTGAGTTTAGGGCAGTAATAAATTTGAAACATACCACTCTTGCTGTTCTTTCTTGACTTTCACATTTACGACAGTACCAAGGTCCGGTGGGAACAGTTACTATTCCATAACAGGCTGTTTAGAAGAGTATAAAAATTATCCCTCTTGCAAAAGAAATGTCTTTTCATGGTAATAAAATCAATTAATAAAGTAACGATAGCAATGCTTTTGAAAATTATAATAAAAATGTTTAGCAACAAAAAAGAGCAGTTATAAGGGATTGAAATTTTAAATAATCAACTTTAATATCATTATGCACAGTGTTTTCTTACATCAATGAAAATGGGATGCAATACCTACTAACAGTAATGAGGCTGTTTACCAAAAACAAGAAATTAGTAATAATTTAAGATAAATTTAACAAATTAAAAAAAATGACTTTTACAATATAACAAAGCAAATTTCATTTTACAATGTTGTCTTGGTACCTTAACACTACAATCTTGAATAATGTTATACTTAAATCAATATCACATTAAATATATATAGCATATTTATATATTTTTTCTTGCAAATAATTAATAAACTGAAGATTCAAAAATTTACATTGAATTATCAGTAAGTACCTTGATGTACAGCAACAGTGCACGATTGTCCATCGCAATATACAAGGGGATTCTCAGGCCAACCTCTGTCATCAGAACACACGCAACAGCCTCCTACCATCTCCTTCATAATGCATACGAACACACTGTGCTAAACTAGCGAACAAAAATCTCTTTCCCATATCCTCCACATTATATTAATCTCAAAATCCATCTTGTTTTTGTTCCATTAAAAACTTGCAAACCCTTCCACAAAGTAAATAAAATCCACAACGCGTCGTTTACATTCAATTTTTCAACGATATTTGCCGTAATACTTAGTCACACTTGCATAATTTAAAGGATATGAACAATTTAGCCATTAATTTGGCAGCTTCTGTTTGGATTTATATTGTTTTTTACAATTGTTCAACACATTTCAACGGTAACGAATTTGCTACATTACGTGGATTTCTATTTTTAGTATTATCTCCCGCAAAGTAAGCAGGCTCGTGAAACTCTTCAGCATACGATAACGCCATTAGCAAATAATTACATTAAAATAACAATTCGTTGCTTGCGTATTCGGCAAAAAATGTTTTATTTAATAAACACTTATTTCTACTGCGAAGGTAACCATTTTGTTTTTCTATTTTAATTTGGATATTTATAATCAATTTGCTATTCTGCGCATGTCAGAGTATCAGTTCCCTCCGTTTATACAGTAGAAATTTCATACGAATTCTTTGCGCTTCAATTTCATTTTTTTTTTTTATTTAAATTAATCAAATCTACTCATTTTTTTTTGGATAGGCTACAAAATATTGCTTTCAATAGCAAAAGATTAAAATATATAATAACTATTACGAAAAATAAATAGTAAAATATTGGCTCCAAACAAAAAGTCATTTGATACTTTAGCCACGACCGTCAACCTTTGTAGATCTATTATCTATGGTCAACGACCTCCAAAGAAAAGCTAGGTTAACGTATTGATTCAAACGAAACGTCAAAAAGTTTGGTTAATTAATATTTAAACATCTAATTACAACAAAATAAACAGAATTTACATAATTAATTGAACTCGATGTAACGAAAGAGAACATAAATTATGTAGACAATCGAAGATGTTCGAGATGGATGCCCCCGAAGTATTACAAAAGAAGTTGTATTTTTTGGTAGAACAATTGCAAAATATGGCCAGGGATTTACCCCCGTTAGTGCAATTTGTTTTTTTATACATAATGTTAATAAACTATTTCCGATTTATTTCTTTATAGGAAATATCAAATGCGTGTACCTTACGAATTACTGTCAAGCTTAGCTAATTGTTTACTAAATGAAACTGTATTTGAAATAGTTAAAGGTCTGATGGAAATACAACATGTAACCGAGCAACATTTATATCAGCAACGCCTCCAGTTAATCAACAAGCATAAAAGTTAGTTGAATACATAGTTATTCCTTGCATCTCTATTGTAGTCTATCAATTTTAGTGGAAGAACAAGATATACTTAATAATTGTATGATTACTGCTGCAGAAAAGGTTGAAAGATTGAAACAGTTAAAAGAAGAACAAAAACAGGAGTCTAAAGAACTTGATAAATCCCTTATAATGCAGTTAGATCAAAAGGTAAACAAAGAGATTGTTATGTATAATTTTAATACATAATTACTCAATAAATTTTAGGTAACTGATCAACAACAAACTTTAGAACAGGCCGGAGTTCCTGGCTTTTATGTTACATCAAATCCTCTGGAAATAAAAGTACAAATGCATCTAATTGATTTTGTTCTTAGGTTAAGCAGAATGACCATACCTTTAGACCTATGAGAACATTAATTTTGTGATTGTAACTGCATACATTCATTCACTTAATAAAACAAATTGATTGTTCAAAATACTTCCTTTATTGAACTCCACAATAATAATTGCTTAAACTGGCCTACAATTTTTTAAAAATCGATTTGTGACATTTTTTCTTCTTAATACTAGTGTGAAAATTGACTAATCTCGCCAATTAACCAACGATGTGTTCTATATTTGAACTTTGATTCAATTAATAATTTAATAATAGTGTTCTATTTTATGAAATACATGCATTTGTTACTACATACAAGGTATTTTAAACATTTAACACTGCCTATTATAAAAGTAAAATAATGTCTTAATAAAGGTGCTGCTAAGATTTAATGAACATAAGGATTATTGAATATTTTGAACACTTTAATAAAGCACAGGTGATAAACTATTCCATTCAGTGCAGTCTTTATGATCCATAAACATTTGGTGGTTCAAATATTTCGTTTTTAAATTGTGTTAAAACGATATTTTGCTTTGATTAAAATACATATTTAAATCTTTAAACTATATATTTGTTCTTTTTTTAATGACACCTACATACAAACATCAGCCGAGTATGCTTTATAATCATAAATTGCTTTAATCTGAGGATAAAACATATTTTTTTGAAATAACAAAAGTGGCAACATACAAGCAAGATATATCACATGTAGTACTTACATATTTTTAAAAACGTTATGAATCATTTATTTACTAAATTTAAAAATTCGGAAGGTTAAAGGAAAAGTACTTGATTCTCCTAAAGGACTAGCTTTTTACACAAATGTTTCAAAATTATACTTATAAACTAGGTACTGTTTTAACTACTATACAATTTTCTAATAGAGCTAAGCAATAAAAAAAACCTTTATACATACTATGTTTCAAGGAATCTAAGCGTTCTTTTCTTGTTTGGCTATAAGTATAACGATTTTTTTAGGAGACCTAACATGTATATTGCCTCATCCTAAGCAATAATACCACTTAATTGGCACTAAGTGAGTGAAAATTTTGGTTTTGAATCATTTTCTTTGTTACTATTCAGCCTTCTTTGAAGGTGTGCTCGCTTTTCCATACGACGATCCTTTGCTTATTTTCGTAGTTGCCACTGTCTTGTAGAGTAAAAGCATAACTAAAAGTTCAAAAAGATAAAACATTAGCTTCCAAAATACATCGTTTAAAGAAATTAATTCTTACATGCTCCAAAAATTACAGATACAATTAAGATATAAAACGGATTTCCACTGAAAAGTAACTTGAACATGTAGTAAGTCATTGGGCATAATATGGCAACACACCAGAACAACATATTGATTAAGGGGTGAATGCGTCTTTCAACTTGAAACTCTTCAACTCTCTCAACTCCAGATGTTGCAAAAAAGTCACCAGTTTTTGCAAAACTCTCCCTCATTTTGTCCTGCAAAGATAATATTAGCAAAAGATTTTTTTTGTTTATTAAAATAAACTACTTTCTGAACAAAAANATTTGTTCAAATTTTATGGATAATAGGAGAGCTAATAAATGATTAATTAATTTTTTTTGTAGTGTCTTCTTCAGTGTGTTTATCGAAAAATGAAAGCAGTAAGTACCTATACCTGCACAATTACCTTCATATGTAAATAAATATCGTTTACTTATTTTATTGACAAAATACGTATTTTTTTTACTTATTGATATTTAAACGAAAGGAAGTACATAATGATAGTATGATGACCCCGTGAATTATCATGTTGTGTTGTACTGATCATTAGTAACTTTATAAGTCAATGAATCATTGATAAGTTTTGTCTGTGTGAATTTTTAACTTTTCTTTATCGCAAAAAATCGTAATAAACATTTCATTGGTCTCGTTAACAATTATTACGTACGCATATACTCATACATCAGAGAATTCTCAAAAAATAAATGGATTTATCCAATTAGGAGTCAACTTAATTAATAGCTTAGACTAAAATAAAATGACAAACTTTTAATTCAAACAGCCACTTATTCAATGTCAGAGTGTAAAATGTTAAATTAGTTATTAATTTCTCAAAATTCAACACATAGTTGCAAAAAATAAAATTTACCTAGCGCCTCCACCAAATTTCAATAAAACTTTTTTATTTATTTATTATATTGAAAAAAAAACTTATTGAATTCTCTTCATTTACCGATACGTACCTAAATATGCCGTTCCCTAAATAATAGTAAAGGTAAATAGGTAACTGAGAAATTTTTCTACCGTTCAGACATTCTACTTTTCGGTTGAATTCGCTAGTTTAATGGAACAGCAGTTGTTTGTGACCACTGACCAGTAGGTATAGGAATTTTATTAAATTTAGGTAAACGAATTTGGATTTCCCAGGCCAGATGGACTTGTTACGTTATACACAGAAGGTGTTACAGATCCTGAATACATAAAAGGGACATTTCGAGCGGTGAATAGCTGCCTAGCAAACGCAAAAAAGACATATGCAACTACTTTGGAAAGTGTTAAAGGTAAATAACATAAAGTCAATTTTATACGCAGGTACCTAGCAATAGGTAATTACATAAAATATGCAATTATTAATTAGTTATTATCAATCCCAAGTGTTTGATAAACTGTAAGATAACAAGTGCTAAGCATGTAAGTACCTACGTATAGATAGGTACCTAATACATGAATCTATAAGTTGATCGGAAATGTTTCTTACAGTAATAAAACAGATAATTATTTCCTTTCTGTAATTTTTAGACGATGGAACAACCTGCGATGTCGCGTTCTACACCTTCGATTGCATTTCTGATTTAATAGACGAATATTGCAAGCAAAATCCGTAGCAGCTTAATCTGTCTTTTTTATTATTAGCTATTACATTTTAGTACAAGTTTTAATTCTACACACTTACGTACCTTTGTAATTATGTATTGTAAATAATAATAAAAAATTGTTATTAAAAACTCACAATAAGTATAAATATGCGCATAGATAAAATGTGCGTTAGCGTTAATGCCCTAAATACGTGTCAAAATTTACATACTTAATTATGAGGCCCTCTATTTTGGCGGCCTCGTATCACGCTTAACAACGCTAGTGGTAGCTCTCATAGTTTGATAAATTAATATAGTGTTGCTACTGTCCGGTAGAGGACAGCACCAACCTGATGTAGTGCTATTTATAAAAAAAATTTATCACTGGGGAACAGTATTTTTTTTTAAATAAAAAATACCCATGTTCTTTTTCGATACTCCTAACAAGGTGTGTAGAAAAATTCATGATGATCGGTTCATTAGTTAAAGCGTGAAATAGTACCAAACATTATCATATCAATTAGCAATTAGGTTTACAAATAAAAAACTATACATATACTGTTCTATTAGGGGTGGTTTAAATATGATTGTTAAACCTCATCATCAAATAAATTTTAGTAATAGTACATGTATTATTTTATTAAGAAGGTATACTTGGTCTAGTTGCAAAATTTTATATATTTAAAGCAATTTAAAAGTTCACCTTATTGATGGCTTATCTGCTGATAAAAAAATGCAAAAAAGAATAGGTAACTGATCACGAGTTACATACAGTGGTCCTCATACGGTTATGAACGGTTCAAAATTGCCACGTTTTGTTGAGTAAATACAAAAGTAACCCTTCTAAAAAATAATCATATAAAATTATATCCGTTACTGATTACGAAAGATATTTAATTAAACAGGAAGACTATTTTAAGAATATGTGACCTATTTACAATGGGTCGCATAAATATATATACACCCTTCAACATTATTACAGGTTAAAAAATGGGACAAGCGATGAATAATTCCGAACAAATTCTAACTCAATAATAATAAAACACGACAGAATAAATTAAGATATATGTTATTAAAAAAAAGAGTCGGTCTAACTTTTTTTTACTTACACAAAAATGTATTTACTGAAACAAAAAAAAAACAGAAGTAATATAGATATACCTACAGAATAATTAATAACAGTTATTATACCTTTACCGAATTTCTAAAAGCTGGAAGCTTAACTGCATGTACATTTTTCTTTTTAAATTAATTATAAAATACGGTAGCTAGATTACGCGGTTTTGCGGTGTGGCGGTTTTGGAGAATAGCGCGTTGTTGTGGAGGGTGATTGGTAATTATGCAATCGTTTGAATGGAGGTGAAATATAACCGGTGAAATGCCCACAAGCGGCTTCATATTCCGCATAATATTCCACCTTTTCTTGACATGTTCGTTTAACTGTTTCGGTATTTCTAATGTGCATAGTATCGAAATAAAAATGGTAAAGTCTA
>NW_020439141.1:0-11726 GCF_000699045.2 Agrilus planipennis | reverse complement strand
TATTGAAGAGAATATTATTTATTTATTTATGATAATATCCACGGGGATTCCTCCCATTTAAATTGTGAATTTTATCTTACAATTAGTTACAGTAGTTAGCTTATACCTTGTAAGTTGCAATTCATACAATATTACATAATAAATTTTATAATTATCTTCTAATTAGTAGATGGCGGATATATACATTTTATTTTCTCATTAAAATAAATTCTGAAATAATGAAATAATTATAATTTTAAAGCGAATTAAGTAAAGTTAAAATTAGAAAGTAAAATGCGCGGAAAAATTTTGCACTATTTCTCATTCGTTTTATCTTTTTATTAACAAGTGTACCATGAACATTAGTTCTACCTATAAATGTTTAATGTAATAAAACTCAAATAAAATTAATTTTGAAATGAAAAGCGGGTACATAATCGACTTGATCTAATTAACAAGTGCGAAATCCGTAACTATATAAAACAAAAACATTAATTAGATTTATTCGTCTTTTTGTTTTCCTATTTTTTTTTTTTTTATTTTTCAATTGAAAATGCGGTGTTGCAGGTTTATTTTGTTTTCGATAAATTGAGGAAACGACTCGTTCTTGTTCGATGACACAATCAACCTGTACGTATAGATCTATTAACTAATCTTTTTAAACAATTTCCTCGTTCACTTAACTAGATTTATACACCGCTGTTTATTGTACCTTTCTTTTTTCGAAACAGATGCAATAGAACTTGCTGGTACTACAAAAAGTGAAAGCCAGCGTGATTTACAATCGACGAACGAGAGAAATCGAAAAGTTCGATCCACCGATACGTTCTTCACAGAAGAAGAAAGAAAAATTGCAGGAGTAAGTAAACTGAAAACAGTTCTGTTTCTAAGTACATAGAAATATATACTTATATGTATTATCTTTTACGATTTTACAATTGCGTATTTGCCCATTATGATGTAGTATCTACATAAGTACTTACATCGAAGTAAAAATAAATTAATGCACGAATATTATTAATTAAAACTGAAAGTCAAATTATAGCTGTACCACTTACCTGACGTAGTATTTCGTAAATAACCCAAATCAAAATTCACGCATGTATTACTATCATTATTATCTATTTAGCATTGCACATACATGTTGCACTAAATGTAGGTACCTTATAATACATACGTACTTATACCTAAACGACTAATTATACAATGATTTTTCTCCAACGACGGCTTACAATAATAATTAGCGTGACGTAAACAAGAAATAAATGAATAGGAATTAAAAGTCATTCTTATGCTGACATGAATATATTAATTCATTAATTATTCATCGATTTCGTCTCCCTCTCTATTATACAGGATGCATGTAATAGTTTTCGAGATACATACTTATTATCTACCGTTTATTTACTAGTATGACTATTACTAACAATAAAACTGAAGATTCGTATGTCATGTACCCATTTCTAATTATAATTATCTACCGAAAAAAAAAAAACATATTGACGCTTTTATTATTGGTTCAAAATAGAGCAAATAAAGTGAAAAGCTTAATAACATACCACGATTCAAATTTATATTTTTTCATCTTCCAAACATTTCACCCTTTAATACAGAGCATAAGAAAAGCGTTCAGAACGAAACATTAAAACAAAATTCACATTGAAAATATATCTATTAAAAGTTTCGTACTTTTTACTGCTTCTAATTAATGTAATAGATAAATTGAAATAATATACAAAAAAATAGCAAAAAAATAAAATCGTTTTTAATTTCCATTTAAATTATGGTTGTTTCTGTTCTAGAAATACGCTATCCATGATTACCTAATTTTTAAATTACATGTAAAATTATTGTGCGTAAAATATGTAGTTATACTAATCATCAGTTTTGGTGCAAAGGTTGAAGTTTCAAAGTTCAATATTACATTAAAGTGTGCATAGCCACCCAGAATGTGTAAATTGAATGAAAACTCTGAACTTCCTTCTGGTCAATACTCTTGCATTTATTAGCAAAAGGCCAACGTTTCGCTCCCAGATTGGGAACCTTACCAATGCTCTATATGATTACACCAATCAGACCAATTAAAAATTAAGTTGTATATAAAAAGTTATATACATACATTTGCTTGGTTTCACTTATGTACAGTGAAAATCAACATAACTCCTGGCTGAATGTATTTTATAAATAAGCTACCTGATACAAAGATTACCTGTTAGTATATAGATATATATTATAATTTTAATAAAATAAAAATTGTCTAATTTATCCAATAGGATTTCCAATCAGAAAATAAAAATTCAAAAAACGGTCGAATTAATGTCACAGATAGGATCTTAGATTAAGTTAAATAATCACAATTTAAATTACGAACCAATATCACACAAACATGCTAAAAAAGGTTCTATTAAAAACAATTGGAAATTAAAATCACGTTGCTTTAATTGATTTTAACTTTCAAATTCAGTTACATACTGTACAGTATAATTGAAACCAAGCAAATGTAAGTATTACTAATTGTATGTTCCCATATAATCAGGTTTACTAACTTAATTTTGAATTGATTGGTGTAGTCATATAGTGCCTTGATAAAGTTCCCGATCTGGAAGCGAAACGTTGGCCTTTTGCTAATAAGTATAAGAATATATATGTTTCTATGCACCTAATGTGTTTATTTTAACAAATAATATTCTTATTGCTAGAACCCGAAAATTTGGAACGTTAAACAAATTTACAACTTTTTATCATCAAAATACGTATAAAAAAATATTTTGAACGAAAACAATTCTCGCGTGGAATATATACTTTGACAAATTAATACAAATTTTCTTCTGAAACGTATTAGGTACCTAGATTGTAAGTTTAAAAAATATACAAATATTTTATATCCAATGAGATCATACATAAGAGCGACAGAATTTGTTCAAATTTTATGGATAATAGGAGAGCTAATAAATGATTAATTAATTTTTTTTGTAGTGTCTTCTTCAGTGTGTTTATCGAAAAATGAAAGCAGTAAGTACCTATACCTGCACAATTACCTTCATATGTAAATAAATATCGTTTACTTATTTTATTGATAAAATACGTATTTTTTTTACTTATTGATATTTAAACGAAAGGAAGTACATAATGATAGTATGATGACCCCGTGAATTATCATGTTGTGTTGTACTGATCATTAGTAACTTTATAAGTCAATGAATCATTGATAAGTTTTGTCTGTGTGAATTTTTAACTTTTATTTATCGCAAAAAATCGTAATAAACATTTCATTGGTCTCGTTAACAATTATTACGTACGCATATACTCATACATCAGAGAATTCTCAAAAAATAAATGGATTTATCCAATTAGGAGTCAACTTAATTAATAGCTTAGACTAAAATAAAATGACAAACTTTTAATTCAAACAGCCACTTATTCAATGTCAGAGTGTAAAATGTTAAATTAGTTATTAATTTCTCAAAATTCAACACATAGTTGCAAAAAATAAAATTTACCTAGCGCCTCCACCAAATTTCAATAAAACTTTTTTATTTATTTATTATATTGAAAAAAAAACTTATTGAATTCTCTTCATTTACCGATACGTACCTAAATATGCCGTTCCCTAAATAATAGTAAAGGTAAATAGGTAACTGAGAAATTTTTCTACCGTTCAGACATTCTACTTTTCGGTTGAATTCGCTAGTTTAATGGAACAGCAGTTGTTTGTGACCACTGACCAGTAGGTATAGGAATTTTATTAAATTTAGGTAAACGAATTTGGATTTCCCAGGCCAGATGGACTTGTTACGTTATACACAGAAGGTGTTACAGATCCTGAATACATAAAAGGGACATTTCGAGCGGTGAATAGCTGCCTAGCAAACGCAAAAAAGACATATGCAACTACTTTGGAAAGTGTTAAAGGTAAATAACATAAAGTCAATTTTATACGCAGGTACCTAGCAATAGGTAATTACATAAAATATGCAATTATTAATTAGTTATTATCAATCCCAAGTGTTTGATAAAATGTAAGATAACAAGTGCTAAGCATGTAAGTACCTACGTATAGATATATAGGTACCTAATACATGAATCTATAAGTTGATCGGAAATGTTTCTTACAGTAATAAAACAGATAATTATTTCCTTTCTGTAATTTTTAGACGATGGAACAACCTGCGATGTCGCGTTCTACACCTTCGATTGCATTTCTGATTTAATAGACGAATATTGCAAGCAAAATCCGTAGCAGCTTAATCTGTCTTTTTTATTATTAGCTATTACATTTTAGTACAAGTTTTAATTCTACACACTTACGTACCTTTGTAATTATGTATTGTAAATAATAATAAAAAATTGTTATTAAAAACTCACACTATTAGAATACGTATTTGTATTTATTTTTCCTCGGTGCCCAATTTAAAACGCTTCACTGCCACGCACGCACGCACGCATGCACGCACGTGTTTGTCACTTATTTCTAAAAAACAATAACGAAATAACGATCACGACTACTGTTTTTTAGACATGAAATAAATTTACTAATGATTATTGCAAGTGGACCATTTTAGATAGTACAAATCTACTCTAACGATAAGTAAAACAAACATGTAGGTAATAAGTACGTAATCATAATAAAAGCCGTGTAAATTTTACTGCGGCTTTTATTATCACGATTCCATTGCTGATTAGGTATTTCTTTCTTGTTTTGCTTATCTACGAATAATTGAAGATTGGTGGTACGTACCTATACAAGCATGGACACATAACTTTTCAGGTAGATACATAATACATAAATATATGTATGTTCATATTTGAAATCGCAATTCTGATTATCGACTTAAATATTTAAAGAAGCAAGTAAAATTGTTAAAAATTATACCGGATCGTTGTTGTTAGCATCAAAAATTACAAAAACGAGCTAGAATTGTTGGACCGTTAACAAGGACATCTTTGATCTTCACGCAAGGAAAAACAGGCAGCCTTCGCTTCGTCGCTGTCCTGTTTAAAACAGATTCATTTTTATTCAAAAACATCGTCTTATTGTTCCTTCTTAACACACCTCTCTTTATAAACAATACAAAAATACATAAAGCAAAAGTTGGCTCTAATTTTATCCCACTATTCGCATCTTTTATATTTCGTTTGGCATCAGGTATAAAAGCTGCGCCCAATTCGGTTTCTTAGTTTTTATAGATAGAAGACATGCAAGAGGATTTTTAATAACTTGTTTGTGTAAAATAGTTATGTATGTGAATTTTTTATACTAGTGAATTGTTTATAAATATATATACTTATAATTGTGCACCGTTTGATACGTCGGATACGATAAAAATGGGAAAGGTATTATTTGAATAACAGTTTATTTTTGCAATTATTACATTATACGTGCTACTTACCTTACATCTCTCTTCTCTTCTTTAGATTTCGTCAATATTTGTCATTGTATTTTTAACAATAATCGCTGTAAAATATGCACTGGCTGTCGACGATTATAATGTTTTATACAGAGATAGTTCCTTTGAGTTTGGATACGATACACCAGATTCTTATCATCACGGCAGAGGAAACAGAAATAATGTAGTTCATGGTGAATTTGGAGGTCGAAGTCCTTCTACAGGTAGGTGCAATGTGTTTGAAATGGATTTGCTCCCATATTGCGTATTGTATTTGCATTTTAACTCCAACTACTATATTTCAAAACAATCACATCTCCGATTAGGACATTTAGATTCTACACAGTATACAGCTGGACCAAGAGGCTACAGACCTCGAGGAAAAAATGTCGTAAGAAAGTACGATTTAAGTCAAAATGGCCCAAGATCAAGTGGCAGTAAGGACGACCCATATTTCGATGACAGTGAAGATCCAAGTTACAATTTTGGTTTTAAAACAAGGACTTACCAAAGACAAGAAGGTACCTACTTATACGTACATATGTACATACGTCTGTAATGATAACAGTAATCGGTACCGTTCTTATTTCAAGTTTCATTTCCCTTTCAGTATCGAATAACGTTGGGGATGTGACGGGGAAGTTTTCTTATATCGATGACGTTGGTGATCACCATAATGTCGACTTTGTAGCCGGTAAAAATACCGGTTTTCATGTAAAAACTCCATTCCCTGATTCGAACCCCAAAGCTTACGGGCCGTTGTTCTTTAAAGGAAGAGGAAAGCCCATTCCGAGGGGTAGAACATCGATTCAAAGACAATTGGACGGAAGTTACAGGTTCAGCAATAATAAAACGAAACGAAAAAATTACCATTATTTATTATGTTTGTTTAATTCAGGTTTGTTTCGGCCGGTCCAGATCAAAGAAGAACCGAAACGAGTGACTCATCCGGCCACGTTAGAGGTTCTTACACTTATTTGGACGACAAAGGCGTTCAACACACGGTACATTACATAGCTGGTCCCGAGACAGGATACAGAGTTCTTAAAACGGTTAAAGGACCCCATTTACCGAACATATTTCCCTTTGGAAGCCCCGAATACGTTCCACCAAATTTGTATAACGATTATTCAGAAGAAGTTTTCACCGCTTCTGAAAGCGGAAGGGTCAAACCGAAAGGAAACTTCGAAGGAATAAGCTCAACAAAGGACGAAAGCGGTTTTTCAAATCGGTTTGATAATAATTCAGGACAGAACACCTTTAATTCTGACTCGACATCAGGCAATGACGACTTCGGGGACATATTCGGAAAAGACGATAAATCAAAGAATAAACACTTGAGTAGACCGTTTACGTCTTCTTCTCAATCGTACAAAAATAATAATGACGGTGATTATGAAGAAGAAGAAGAAGACAATGGTTCGTACAATAAACCGTCTGGAGACGAAGGCCCTAACAAAGAAGACGACGATCAAGAAAATTGCTGTAACACTGGAAACTCTGGAATCAACGTTCAAATTAGCGGAACCAGAGAAGGTGCTATCGTTACGAACTCTGGTAAGAAAGTTTTATCTGTTCCTCCAGGAGTTTCTGTAAGGGCCCACGTGCAGGCCATTGATTTGATCCCTTTGAAACCAAAAGTACGCTCCCCCGGTGACGAACTGAAGGAAGAAGTCGACGGAAAATCGGACCAATTTGGAGCAGAATGAAATATAAGCAGATGAGAAAGCTTCACGAGGAGTTTTTACCTACTGCTATTGAAGAGAATATGTATAACAGACAATGCCGTCAGTCGATCGAAGCAGTAAATTAATTTTACGATTAAGTTATTTTATTTATTTTCAACTATGTACGTACGTAGTTCTGTGGTAGAGAGATGGAATAAAAATTTCTTTTTGTCAAACTCGCCAATTGTTTTATTTTTATCATCACACCTAAATAATGGGTAATAGCGATTTGCGTATTTATTTTTTCGTCATCATTTAATTTATTATTTACCCAGTTCAAGAGGCAAATGAAACTAATTTACTTTTTACACTTTAAGTGTTTTTATTATTATTTATTCTCATTTAATTTTTTTTAGCTGTTATAACTGTTATGCACATACATAGATATTTATACGTACGTTACGTATGTATGTATAATAATCCACCATATCACCATATTCAGTCCAATTTTCTTAATATTTTGTAAGATGATAATCCTTACAATGCTGGCAATGGAAAATATCCATAAAAATATGTGTACGCATGAGGATATCCACCTGGAAGAAAATAAACAGACGAGGAAGGTCTTTGTGAAGACGACTCGAACGTTGTTTCTAATTGTACGTGTTTCCCGTCTTGCTTTACAAATTCCTGTTTCTGATTGGGTTCCTAGAAATTAAAAAATAACCGTAGACAACGTAGTAAAAACTCCATAAGCATTACGTAATATGTAGGTACTTGTAATTAAATTTACCACTACTTGTGGGTTTATTAAAAACTTATTAGCCATCATAAAATCTGGAAAACGTGAATCAAACACGAATTTAGTTAAAAAACCGAGTTATTCTTACACGATAATAAATATAATTGTCGATTACTTACTGATGCACTACATTGTCTTTATCTTTAATTTTTACCTGTAGCTCATGATTAATAATAGGGTTGAACGTTTTAAGGGCCGGGACAATTTCGTTTTGGATAATTACTGGTTGGACAATGTCCGCTCCGATAGCCACTGCTCGATTTTCGTGAATTGAATAAGAATAATCTTTACCACTATTATCCGATTTCACATTAACAACTGAAGAATCCAAAGGAATGATCGAAGCTTCATTCGAAAAACAGCCGAGCATCGTACAAATACAAACAATCTAAAATTAAGTTTTACTTTAGTTACGTAAATAGGCACGTTTGGTCCAAAAAGAGTGATAGTTATTAATGTGTAGGTACTCATTCACTTACAATTCTTGTAAACATTATGTACCGTTGGCGATGAAAGCAGATCAAAAACTAATTCTTCGACGGTGTCTATTATCCCTTTATATTAAAATCTAATAAAAAAAGTCGAAATATATTTCTAAGTAAGAAACATGCACGAAGATAGAAGATGCATTTTCCAGCTGGATGCTGGATGCTGGATGGCCACGAATAATGCATGGATCCTTCTTTCCACCAAAAACCTTTGTGCAGTATTTCAAAACATATTTTTAAAACTATATATTAGTTTTATTTTAAAGTTACATACTTATGTGCAATATAGAAAAGTGTCGAATTTCTATCGCAAGTTTGTACTCTTTACGCACATATGTATGGCTATTACTTAAACAAATTTGGCTTGTAAGTAGAATTCTTATTAATCTTTAGCAATGGTTTGGTTTGCACCATTCTTTGTGTTATACTTGAATGTTAATATCGATTGTATCGATTTTAAAACGTGTAAGTACTATGTAAAAACGTGATCCGTTCGCCAATTTTGCACAGGAGGAATAGTAATCTGCCTTAAACAAGTACAACTTACATTTTTAATTAAAGTTACTGTTAAACATAAAAACAGCGTCCAGTAAATTAAAGGCTGAATAAAATTCTATTTGAGTAATTCAACTTTATTTCCCATTAATTAATAGGTAGCTAAATATCTGCCAGTCTATGTACAAAGTATGTAATAACTTCTAAAAGACAAAAACAAATGCGATTTTTTATACCCGTATAATTTCTCACAACAAGTTGTTCTTGAATAAGCGTTCAGGTTTTATTGTTATTATTGGTAAATGTCTTTTTTATTGGTAAGTAATGCTAACGTAGCTATCCTAAGTTTTCGCTAGTATTACAAGGAATTAATATGCCTCTCGCATGACAAGTTTCAAAGCTGAAACACATGCACCTAACTGTAATTATAAATATTAGGTACTAATTTTGTCACGAAAAAGTCAAAGAATACGACGTACCTACAAGCACTTTTAAGAAGAACGTTAACTAATTATTTTAAAGGCAATTAAAGAGGTACACGACATGGAGAAGAACAGAATCGTGTCGTTCTAAAAAAAAAAACCTTTTCAAATAGAATATGGAGGTAGACAGAGACGTGAAAAATTGTTGTTGTAATGTTTTCTATTTCAAATGTTTGTAAGCAATATCTTTTAGGAAACTGCATTCGAAATAGAAAATGTAGTGGTTATCTTTTAAATAGTTGTTAAAAAAATAGAAGAGGAGATCAAAAACCATTTAAATACAAATAGAAATTAATGTTTAGAAGACATTTAAAGATTTTTCTCCTTCATTTCGTATTTGCATTTTAAATTCCTAGACCTCTTTTGTTTGATAAAATTCCGATTTGAACGGTGCCATCGAGTTATTGCTGTATTGTACAATTCTCGACAACATAAAGGTATATTATACCTATTTTAACCAGAAAGGTTCGTTGGCATCAGAAGCAAAGTCAAGGTTTAAACGAGGAGAAGGCAAATATCTTTGTATCGGTAGCATAGCATAGCGAACTCTCACCTGACCGGTTCAATTAATGATCTTCTCATTTATAATAAGTTGTACCTACTGCACTTGGTACATTCTCATAGAGCGGTCGAATATAATAAAAAGTTAAGCGTCTCATCAGTCAGAATAAAAGTTTGTTGTTGTTTTCAAAATTATAATAATTAAGTCGCCAACTAACTGAGACAGGTTCTTCCGCGCTGGTTAGCGTTGGTCCTGGCGATTTTTCTTAGAAGAAATCGCCAGGACCATCGCTAACCGAAATCAACGGCGCTTACAAGCTTACGAGCACCGAACGTGGAAGTCTTGACATTTGTACTTCCAAGTTATAACAACCTATTCGTCTATTTTGTATCTATACATCGTATTTATTTATGCGTAAGTTGGAGCATTTTGTAAGTATTTTGAATTTTACAAGACCGGAATGTTTAATTAGTGGCCTTTACAAGAATGAGGTCACTTAATAAACCTACCCTGCAAGTAATACGCGAAAAAGAAATACATATAAGTACCTTTTTCTTTATTTGTCCTAGGTATGTAAAAGACTTGAGAGATTCGTAACTGACTTCAATTCGTTATAGTACATAACGGCTACCTTTTAATTTTCAATCAAATCATGTTTACGTACTGTTATCTAACGTACTTATTACCTATAGGATGCCTTTAGCTTGGGTCACGCATTATAACATATTAATAATGCATAATTTATTCGTTAAAAGTTTATTTACCATTCACTGCAGACGCGGCGTTAATTAGCCTTGAAATCATTATTTCATAATGTAATGCAAAGGTCCCAGTCCCAAGTACCTTTTCTGATACATGGAGACGAAAATGTTTGTTGAACCTGCAACAGAACCGAGAAACGAGAAGCTCCTTCAGTTATATGTTGGTTTAGACTTTAGACATAACATGGACATAACGTTCTTTGCCCCTTCTTCCACAGATAAATGTTAACTTAATAAGAGGCCGAGGTCCAATGTTACCGAGCTAGTTTTGCAGGGGTCCACCATCAAAAAAGTTTTCGAACGATCACGCACACCGTGCTGTCGACGGTCGATTTTACCTAATTGAACAATAGTTGCAAATAGTTGAAACAAAAAGAAATGAAAAGGGCTGCATTCTTTCTGGTACGTATTTATTTATTTATTTATTTGTTTGTTAATTTTATATTTTTTAATTGAGTTTAATTCACTTTTTCTACAAAGGTACATAACGTGTAAAGTTTAAATAATATACCTACAGTATAAGTATACAGTATCCTTTCCGTCTTTGTAGTGTATGTAGCCTTTATTCAAATAACATCCTCTTTCGGTCATCGACTTCTCTTATAACTCTAACTGTTGTTCAACATCTTCAATACATATTTATGTATGTACTATTAAACATGCGAAAAAATTCAACTAAAATTTTACAACTATTCCTATACAGTACATATAATTTTATTGCACAGGTACTTGCATATAGTATGTACGTTATTTAATTACAGTAATCGCCAATTAGATTTTTTATACATAGTTTTATTCTCTTTTTAACAGATTTATTGTTTGGCTGTAATAAATGCTAGACCAGAAGAAACAAAGATTAAGGCATCTGATGTTGAAAACGTAGAGTAAGTAAAATTAAAGGTTTTCCTAGCTAATAATTAATTTTTTATGTGCATATACGCACCTCCTTCCTGATTGCCTTCTTGTTTTGTTAAATAATTCAAATGCATGAAACGTTTTTGGAATTGTAAATATGTATGCAGAAACACTTATAAATTATAAGTATTTATGCTTATATTTGACTTGAAATATTAAATAGTACAATCAAACTTACCCTTAAAATTATAGGCAAAACAAAACAAATAATATGAGAAAAATCAAACATTATAGTAACAGTTCCTCTC
>NW_020439140.1:146562-147961 GCF_000699045.2 Agrilus planipennis | reverse complement strand
TCAATTTCTTAGACATTTGTAATTTGCTTCAATAGACAATTTTAAACAACGTTTTAGAAATGGAAGAAGCAGAATTAATGTGGAACAGGTCTTTCCATTAGTGTGCATGTTACTGATTTATACTGATTTATTTGATTTAAAAATGGTAATTAATTACTTTTTCTTGCCTGGTTATAGATTGTTGTCCCACAAATGAGAAGGAGTTGCAGTTAATTTTGGTGCTACTAAAACAACCGATGCTTTTGACGTCTTCGCCTTGCAACATTATGCAGTTAATTTTTGCCGTAACAATGGGAGGCAATTAGAAATTAATTAATTAATTTGGAAGCAACCGGAACTACAAATTATCTGCAGTGGTACACTCCTAGATTTGGTTGTTTTGCTCATCACACTGGTAGACTTTAGAACGCCACTTTCTACAATTAATTGAGGTGAGAATACATAACTTGATCGATATTAATTACTCTTTATTAATCTGATATGAAATTTCTGTTAACAATTAGCTATTGTCAACACTATAAATTGAGGTTATTGTTCATCAATATCACTTGACAGTTTTTATTTTCCACAGAATAAATTGGTATTTATCATTGATGTATCTAAGGAGTTTATCTATCTATGAAGTTTATCTATCTATGGAGTTTATCTGTCTATGGATTTTCTTTTTAATCTTTCTGTTTATGTCGTAAATTGACGTGTTATTTAACGTTAACCTATGTCGTGATCTATGGTTGTGATGTAAAATGGCGTAAATTTGTTGTTTGTTTATTTTTTAATTCAGCTATTTTACTTGGTTTTTGGTGCGTTTTTGTTTGTGTTTCTTAATTATAAGTGTAATTAATATATTTTTTTGTCCATTTCTGCAGGTTATACAATAAATGAGAGAGAATTAATGCTCAGTTTGGTTATATTGAAACAGCCCGTGTCTACATGGGTGTGGTCTTTCCTGGATTATATTCTTGATTTGCTGTTTCATCTTCGCCTTGTAACATCATGCAGTTAATTTTCAACCTATGAGCTACTAGTGCAACTGGATATTTATTTGAATTCCACGGAAATAAGAAATTCTCTGCTGCAGTATTTCTCCTGGAGTTGGTTTACTTTTCACAACTGTAAACTTTGGAATGTTACGTTCTATAATTTATTAAGGTGAGGATACTTGATATAATTAATTTTAATTGCACTTTATTAATCTGTTTGCCACCGTATCTGTTTCAGATCGACGTTGGAGAAGACAAAGATGACCCAGTAGTTGAAATAGTTCGTTATCTTGCATGCTCTATCTAGTAGAATTCATTAAGTTCATTTTATTCAAATTAATTTTTTATTTTGCATGTTTTTTTGTAGTTTCTTATAGTTAATTTGATTTAGTTTTTATTTTGCATGCTTATTTTTGTTC
>NW_020439140.1:140525-143535 GCF_000699045.2 Agrilus planipennis | reverse complement strand
TCAAAATATATGCGGAAAATAGAAAAAAAAAAGAATTAAACACTCGTATTAAATAAATGAAACACGAAATAAAACAAAAACACGTAATAAAAAACCAGTCAAAAACGAATAAAATAGCAAAACATTAAAAATGGCGACGTAGCCACCTGATGTCTGTTTCAAGATTTAATCTTTAAAAATTTTGTCAATTTAATTTATGCTGTGAGCAAATACGAAGAATAATTATTGAATATGAATCAATCAAACTAACCTTTCAGACGAAGAACAAATTAAAACTAATTTTGCGAAAAAATTAGCTCGATAAGTTGAATTTAAGAGATGCGAAAAAACGTCCTTTCACCTCGAGACTTTATGAACTTATGATGTGCCAAACGCCTCTCAGGCTTGTCGTGAAATTGCGATTGCTACCACATGAAGCACTGATGACGTAGACAAACGCCAATCACATGCGTTAAATTCGATGTCTGCGACGCTGTAACCAATCGCGTGCTTAGTTTCATCCCCGTTTTACAGAATTCAATTTATCTGGGTTTTTGCTTCGTGCAAGTTCCATCGCCTGATCACTACTCGCAAACATATATATATATATATTTATGCATTTTTGGGTATAATAAAATTCGACCAAACGGACAAGTTGAATTTTTAAACATTAAACGAACGAAATTAAGAAACTAACTAATTGCACTATAACATTTTAGAACTACCTTATTGTTATTTTTAAAAAAATTGCACGCAATTAAAGTTTTTCTAGTAATTATACATAGTAATATTAACAAACAGTTTCTGTGGTTTAATTCTCCTATGTCCGCATTATTAATAACCTTGATGTATAATAATTATTCAGAATTTTAAGCTTTTATAAAGTTATTAGGTAACTAATTAACTACAATTTGTAGTTATTTTGTACCAAAAGATGACATAATATGTACTTTGTATACGTATACATAATGCAGAGTCAATTAATTGCATTCTGTTATTTAAAGAAAACCAGAAGATGACATAGATGATATACACTATTTCTCATATCACAAAAGAAAAAAACCACTTATTCATCGCATACAGGAACGTAAGAAGTTTTAGTTATAAAACCGTTGTGAATAAATTGACAAGCATCTTTCGTTGGGAAATTTTAATTTTCATTTGAGATAATTCAAAATCACAGCTAGTTTTTCCTTTTTTGTGCCAAAGGTGCATGACTTTTTTACAAGAATTTTATCACTGAAACTTGCGATTTAAAAACACGGACATTATTAAAAATACAATACTTTTTGAAAAGGTAGAAATAAATTTTAGGTTTCACATGCCTACGAAATAAATAACTGTTACAAATTTCTTACTGTTTGGACAGAAGATTAAAAGTTCATTGCGTTGTTACTATATGCTACCAAAAAAAGGGGTACATTTTACATTACTTCTTAATCAATTTCTATTTATGATAAAGAAGCATCTATCTCCGTTACTATTATTACTCTATTGCATTTTTATACGCTCATCATAATTCTGTCAAATAAAACTAGCACTTTTATGTCGGCATTTTTAACTATGCCCATTTTTCTCATATTAAGTTTGGATAATTGATTAAACTGTTTGTGAATAATATCTATACATTACTTTTATTTCTCTATTATGTATTATTAGGGCTTGACCTGTAACTTGATTGATTAATAAGTAAATAAAATAACGTATTTTACTGTGGTTACAAGTTAGTCACTTTTAGCGAGTTAACTTATTTTATTTATGTGCTTCAATTTATAGGCAATGAAATTCCTTAGTTAAGTACACTTTACTTATTATCGTCGATTTATCTGGGTTATGGATCTTAAACTATACATCATGATTAACACGACCAACAAAACAAAAATAATCTAAACTCTAAACTACTATAAAAACTTATATAACATCACGATAATGTTGACTTGTCGGCCTATCGCAATTCTGCGATATAATAAAATTCGACCGAATAAACAAGTAAGTGAATTTTTTAAACATAAACGAATCAAATTTAGAAACTAGGTAATTACTGTATAACATTTAAGAAGTACCTTATTGTTGTTAAAAAAAAAAATGTTCACATTTAAAGTTTATTAAGTCTATTAATAAACGGTTTTTGTAGTTTAAATTTCCTGTTCGCAAATTATTAATGGCCTTCATGTAGAATATACGATAAACAACGTTAAAACAGGATAAATAAATTAATTTACACTTGAATTTATCTGATCTGTGGATTTTAGTTATTAAAAAGTTGAAGCATTTTTAATTGAATAAGTCACCGCCCAAAATTTTCAATTACTTTGTACTTTTATGTACTGTTATCTTTTGGTTTTCTTTAAATACCTAAAAAACTATTCACGTTATACAGGAACGTAAGAAGTTTTAGTTATAAAACCGTTGTGAAAAAAATGATAAGCACCTTTCATTGGTATAGGAGTGGGAAATTTTCATTTTCATTTGCATGTTATTTTTTTTAAAGAATAATTAACTAAAACTTCATTTATTTTCATTGACACGTAATTTGAAAACACGGATTTTTTAAAAAAACAATACTTTTTGAATTCATTTTCGATTTTCCATCCATCAGGTTAATGAGGGAGTTTGTAGTGGTTGGAAAATCTAAAATGAATTTTCACATTAATATTGCATATTAACCACTACTAGTAGTTAAAAAAAATGTCATAGTACTTTTTGAAGACTTCCGATGCCTACGAAAGAAGTAACTGTTAACAAATTACTCAATCTTTGGACAGAAAATTAAAAATTCATTGCTTTGTTCTTATCGTTGTTACTATATGCTTACTAAAAAAAGGTGGTGGGTAGATTACTTTTATTCTTAATCAATCAATCAACAATTTTGCTAAATTAAACTAACAGTTTTTTGTCTGCATATTTAACTATAAACATCTTTCTCTATCAGAAATCCTATAAAAAATTGTAATGTACAGGACACAAGGTAAAAATGTCCACATTCGAGAAATATACAAAACAAAGTGATAAAAATTCATTTACATTAACA
>NW_020439140.1:82637-139153 GCF_000699045.2 Agrilus planipennis | reverse complement strand
AAATGAAAGTCAAAATATATGCGGAAAATGGTTAAAAAAAAAAGAATTAAACACTCGTATTAAATAAATGAAACAAGAAATAAAACAAAAACACGTAAAAAAAAACAATTAAAAGCCAATAAAATAACAAAACATTAAAAATGGCGTCGTAGCCACCTGATGTTTGAAGATATAACCCTTAACAATTTTGTCAAATTAATTTATGCTGTGGGCAAATACGAATAATAGTAATAGAATGTGAATCAATCAAACTAACAACTAACCTTTCAGACGAAGAACAAATTAAAACTAATAGCTCGATAAGTTGAATTTAAGAGACGCGAAAACACGTCCTTCCACCTCGAAACTTTATGAACTTATAATGAACAAAACGCCTCTCAGGCTTGTCGCAAAATTGCGATTGCTACCACATGAAGCACTGATGACGTAGACAAACGCCAATCAGATGAGTTAAATTCGCTGTCTGCGACGCTGTAACCAATCGCGTGCTTAATTTCATCCCCGTTTTACAGAATTCAATTTATCTGCGTTTTTGCTTCGTGCAAGTTCCATCGCCTGATCACTACTCGCAAAGATATATATGCATCTTTGGATATAATAAAATTCGACCAAACGGACAAGTTGAATTTATAAACATTAAACGAATGAAATTAAGAAACTAGCTAATTGCAGTATAACATTTTAGAACTACCTTATTGTTATTTTTAAAAAAATTGCACGCAATTAAAGTTTTTCTAGTAATTATATATAGTAATATTAACAAACAGTTTCTGTGCTTTAATTCTCCTATGCCCGAATTATTAATAACCTTGATGTATGTTAATTATTCAGAATTTTAAGCTTTTATAAAGTTATTAGGTAACTAACTAACTACAATTTGTAGTTATTTTGTACCAAAAAATGACATAATGTGTACTTTGTATACGTACACATAATGCAGTCAATTAATTGCATTCTGTTGTTTAAAGAAAACCAAAAGATGACATAGATGATATGGACTATTGCTCATATCACAAAAGAAAAAAAAAAAAATTAGAATGTATTATTCATCTTATACAGGAACGTAAGAAGTTTTAGTTATAAAACCGTTGTGAATAAATTGACAAGCATCTTTCGTTGACGTACGGGTGGGAAATTATTATTTTTATTTTAGATAATTCAAAATCACAGCCAGTTTTTCCTTTCTTGTGCCAAAGAAGGTGCACGACTTTTTTACAAGGGTTTTATAACTGAAACTTCATTTTTTTTCCTTGGCATGCGATTTAAAAACACGGACATTATTAAAAATACAATACTTTTTGAAAAGGTAGAAATAAATTTTAGACTTCACATGCCTGCGAAATAAACAACTGTTACAAATTTCTTAATGTTTGGACAGAAGATTAAAAACTCATTGCGTTGTTACTATATGCTACCAAAAAAAGTAATCAATTTCTGTTTTTGATAAAGAAGCATCTATCTCCGTTACTATTATTACTTTATTGCATTTTTATACGCTCATCACAATTCTGTCAAATAAAACTAACACTTTTATGTCGGCATTTTTAACTATACGCATCTTTCTGATATGAAGTTTGGATAATTGTTTAAACTGTTTGTGAATAATATCTATACATTACTTTTATTTCTCTATTTTTTATGTATTATTAGAGCTTGACCCGTAACTTGATTGATTAATAAGTTTACAAAATAACGTACAGTGGTTGGAAAATCTAAAATGAATTTTCACATTAATATTGCATATTAACCACTATTAGTAGTTAAAAAAAATGTCATAGTACTTTTTGAAGACTTCCTTTTGCCTACGAAAGAAGTAACTGTTAACAAATTACTCAATCTTTGGACGAAAAATTAAAAATTCATTGCTTTGTTCTTATCGTTGTTACTATATGCTTACTAAAAAAACGTGGTAGGTACTATACATTACTTTTGTTCTTAATCGATCGCTTCTTTGATTGAGAAGCATTTATCTCCCTGACTATTACTTCTTCGTTACATTTTCATACTCTCATCACAATTTTGCTAAATAAAACAAACAGTTTTTTGTCTGCATATTTAACTATAAACATCTTTCTCTTATCAGAAATCCTATAAAAAGCTGTAATGTACAGGACACAACGTAAAAATGTCCACATTCGAGAAATATACAAAACAAAGTGATAAAAAGTCATTTACATTAACAGTATTAAGTGGTGTAAAATGAATTATTTTTATAGACGTCTTATGTACCAAATAAATTTAAATTATTTTATTAAAATCTAAAAATTTAGTGGCTTACAAATTTCGACTCGCACTGTAACATTTCTATCTTTATCTAGACTACAGCGCACTACTTTAATTTCGCGCGAAAGTGCCATATAATTTGAATTTAAAATATAAATTCTCTTAAATACGTTTGCCGACTGTTGGTCCTTGATATAGGCAACCCACTTCACTGCAGAGTATTCCGAGTGTCAGACTGCAGTAGCAGTTTTTAATAATTCTTTTACTTATTCAACCTGTTTTCAAAATCACGGTTTAAAATATTAATAATCAATAAATAAAAACGTTTTTAAACTGGGAATTGGAAGTGCAAGTCGATGTTCATTGTGAATTTTTGTGGCCAAATCAGCTTAACGTAATAGAGCTACAAATGCCAACAAGACCTTCTGAAGCAAGTTACAAATGTTTAAAAAAAAATTAAATTTTTGGTACATCATTTATCATTTCTAATTGATACTGTTACTTACCTGTTCAATGTCATAAATCCTTCCTTCTGCTACCGCACACTGCCTTCGTTCCCAACGGAAAAAAGGCACCTTCACGCCTTCCTCAACACTTCAGATATTACTACTTTCCAGAGTGAAAGAGCACTGATACAACCAATGTTTCGTAACATATTGTACCTATATGGAATTTTTATGTTCCTGTAAAATAAAATATTATGAAAGTTTTCAGATATTATTAAGTTTGCCTCCCTACTAGAAAAGGTACATAATACAATAACATTAAAGTAATGCCATACCCTTTTCTCTATCAACATCAAACAAATATTTTGTATATGACTTAAAATTATTTAGAGGTACTGCTATGTTTTCGAAAAGAAAAGAAAATATAATGACAGTAATACAGTTTATAGTAATAAACTTATTAAAATAACAACTATTTATTTTTAAATGAAACGAACAAGTGTGGTGGAAAAAAGGCACTTTTAAAGTGCTTTGAGGTACTGCAGCTTTTTCGAGAGAATGTGAACTTCTACAATCGATGATCCACAATAAATGGCATTCAGAATTTATATAAAGTCCTGTGGAATAATTTGCTACATTAAAGACTGTAATTTTAAGCCATATTTTAGAATATATTGTATTGTATATATTGAATATTATGTATTACAGTAATTTCTAACTGGTCAACGATTATAAAGAAAATTAAACAATTTTCAAACGTTAATTGTTTAGTCTACATAGCAAAGGAAGCGATGTTCTGCAACACAGTGGATTTTATTACTCAAGAACTCAAATGAAAATTTCATACATTTTACAAGACATTAGTAACCAATTTTGTATGTACTACTACTTTTTTCAAAATCTTTTATCAAAAATGCACACAAAATATCACAGCAAAAAGCCTAGCAGCAGTAGACAACGCCTGTTACTACCATGTTGCTATTAATCATAGATGATAGATACACAAAGGGTAATCATCATTAGTTAATCATCGGTTAAGGAAATCTATAACTGCTATTAATGTATGGTTGCTACCAATCATGCCAGTCATATTCTAATCTATGATCATATTATCAATCATAGACAGAATTGTCAATTTTAATTTATGAGACGATCATAGATGACAAGATGTCAATAATAATTGTTACATAGTGTCTAAGTTATGGCTAAAACGGTTAAACGACCATTTGGCTTTTTAGCAAGTGTTTTACACATTTCCGATAAAGGATGTTAAGTAATTAACAGTTAAATTGAACTAATTTCAGTTTATCTGTAAACGGCAAAGGAAGCTATTAATATTGCTTTAAATATAAAATTCACTTCTGGGTTTCGTTTTTTAGTAGACTAAACTTAAAAAAGGATCACAATATTTTTAACTATATATTTATCATACATAGGATACTTATCAACATCGACGTTTACTAATATGTATGCCATTTATAATGTCTATGCTTGTCAATATTTACTACGATGTCTATGACTACACACGTCAAAAACTGTCTAAAATTAAAGGTTAATTAGAGAAAAATCATAATTTGAGGATTACAGATATTTTCTGGGATTTTATTCATATATATTCGTTATATACTTTATTACGATATAGGAAACATCAGCTCTGTTTGTGTAAGACGTAAGGAGTTAACTATTTCAGTGTAATAACTTTCGTAGGGCCAGTCAATTTTACTTCGCATCTAAAATTTCTGCGGTGCTAATCTAAAAGACATTTCAATTTTTGGATTTATAAGTTGAGATGTTATTTTGAGTTATTACCGTCAGAAATCGAAACATCGGTTGTTACTTCAGCAAAACTTTCTGAAAGTTAATAAGATACTTCGTACGTTCAAAAAATGGAAGCAACGACTGATCAGATAGCTGTAGACAATATTGAAACGAATTCCACTGCGGAATGTCCGTTCAACAACGGTTTAAGGGATGATACAAATGAAGAAGTAAGCGATGAGAGAAAGTTCCATGTATTGGATGAAACCAATGAGTCTGATTCACCTGAATACGACAGTGATTCAGATGTTCCCGATGAGGAAGTAGAAAAAATGTTAGAGGAAGCATTGAATAATAAAAAACGAACTGCAACTGAAGCCGAATTAGGTAAGTAAAATACATGGCATTTACTATATTTTGAACTAAGTGCAATGCACACTTTGTGTTTTATTTACTTTCATTATTTAATAGATAAAGACAAATCTTTTGAAGAGAAGGACAAGCCTGTATTGATTGAAAGGGGGCAGAATCATTTTGAAATATTACCAGAAGGATGGATTCATGTTATTCATAATAGCGGAATGCCTATTTATTTGCATAAAACAACTAGAGTATGCACTCTATCTAAACCATATTTTCTTGGGCCAGGAAGTGCAAGGGTGAGTTGGATTTAATATTCTGATGGCAATTTGTAATTATGAATATGTACTTAGAAACATGAAATTCCCATAAGTGCCATACCCTGCCTAAATTACAAGAAAGCCCTTGAAATGGAAAAGAACAAGAGTACTCAAGAGGGCAATTTAGAAATGCCGAACGCACGTATAGAAACTGTTGCTGAGAATTCAAAAAACAGCAATCTGGCCCCAGAACACGTGAAAGAGTACTGCGAGAAACTGTTCCAATTCAGGACAATCAAAGTGATGAAATTTAAGTCTTGGTCCGAAAGACGAAAATACTCTAAGAAGAAAAAGACCGAAAAGCAACTTCAAAGACCCACATTACCCGATGGTACAATGTAAAATTGTTATTTAAAATATAAACCTAATGGTATTAATTTAGGTACGAAGCTAATAACATTCCCCATTCAAAGCAACGACAATGACGGTACTAACGGGACAAATAGTAAAAAAGAATGGATCATGAACCCCAATGGAAAATCATATGTCTGTATTCTGCATGAATATGTTCAACATGCACTTAAGAAACAACCTTCTTATAAATTCACTGAATTAGGCAAGCAATTTATAATATTATGTCTTTTAATGTAAATTTTGAGTAATTTAATGAAGTTGTGTATTTGTAGAAAATGCTGCTACGCCCTATGCTGCCGCAGTTTTAATAAATGACATGCAATACGGTGTTGGGTATGGTACGAGCAAGAAACAGGCAAAATCGGAGGCTGCAAAGGCAACTTTAGAAATTTTGATACCAGAAATGAAATCTAAAGTAATTACTGACTCAAAAGTGTCATCTACTGCCAGCAAAGCTCAAGAATGTGAACTATCAGTAAGTTTTTTGCCTTCGGTTCAGTATATGTACTTCTAGACAGAGAGGCGTCACGTATATAGAAATGACGCTTAACCCCTAAGGAATGGCAGCCTGCAGGTGTTTTAATTTATTGAAAAATTGAATTTCACTTCGTTTGTGTTATCTTTTCCTCCTGTATTATATTAAGGAATATATTAAAACCTTCAATCAAATTAGAATTCTTTCAAAAATCTAGAAGTCAGTGGTAATCAAAAATCTGTATACTGAAGTTGAGTCAAGCTTTTTTTTTTAGAAACTTTCAATATATGAAATAGCATTTATTTTATATGTAGTGCGACAATTTTGTTGATTTGTTAACCCGGTTACAGTTTTTTGACAAAATAAAAGTGGAAGATCCGCGAGTGGCCGAATTTTGTGCCAAAACAACTGAACCGTCACCTCACGACATACTTCTTACCTGTCTCCAGCGTAACTTTGGCCTGGGAGACATACAAATTAGCTATCAAGGGAATATGTTAAATCAACAGAACGAATTTACGATGATGGTGGGAAAGCACACTGCAACAGTTGTGTGCAGGAACAAAAGGGATGGAAAACAGAGGGCTTCGCAGGCCATATTGCAAGTTAGTACATTTTGATACTAATTACTATTACAAATAATTAAACAATTTCCCTACGTTTTACAGGCTCTACATCCCCATATAACGTCTTGGGGCTCCCTTTTGCGATTATACGGAAATAGATCGATTAAAAGTTTCAAAGAAAAGAAATTAGAGGAACAAGAGATAACGTTATTGCAGAGTAAAGCGGCTGTGAATTCCCCAAATTTTGCTATTCTAGACAAATTAAAAACTGAACTATCGAAGCTTAAAGACAAAAGAAATTCAGTTAAGCCAGTCGGTGTGTTCATACCGCCCCCCACGGACCAACTGCCACGGTTTTCTAGCTCAAACTTGAAGAACGTTGACCTATGACAACATTAGACAATTATTAAATCTCCGTTAAATACATAATAGTTACTCCGCATAGAGTAATCAGTTATTTTTTATGTTCAGACTAAAATAAAATAGTATTGTTTATTTGTGTTCATTTTCTCTTTGTGGAAATATAACTAATTGAAGACCTTTTCCTGTGTTTTTATTAAGTGTTTAATAAATGAATTAATTAATTAATCAATAGCACGATTTTACGACATAATTTCTATTTTCTTTCAAACTGTAATATTTACAATACTCTTTTTGTCTGTGTACAGTTTTTAAAATTTCTCTTGTCGACTTTTGCTAGCGAAATATCGTTTCTCAAATTTTTAGTGATAATTTAAAATGTATGTGGTTTCAAATAAAACAGAAACAGAACAAAGCTTTTATCATAAGGTATGAAATTCGACTATTTTAAAATTTAAAATTCCCTTTGGTTGGTAATTTAGAAAACATTTCCGATAAAATCGTTTTTTAAATCTGGCGCTCCTAATATTATTAACGCTATGACACGTGCTGCATTCAATAAACGTAATCGATGTAACCTTGAGAGGGTAGTGATCGTGGTTACTGCAGTTCGTAGTACATCGAATTTCACCGATTCAACCTCCGTGAAATTGTAGCCATCTAAGATCGGTAAGTTACTCTTTCTTTCTGGTTTTACTTGAAAAAATAATTACCATACATTTCCCTTTACATCCTTTAAATTAATTAAAATGTACCTGTAATAATTAAACAGAATTATGCTTTTCTTTAAACAAATGCAAAACATAATTTGCTGAACATCTTATGTAATCAGCACAAGTCTACTTGATTTTAATTTTAACAATTTTCTGTAATAATCGGTAAATATTCAATTAAATATAAACTGAGGTAAATTAATAAAAAAGTTTGAATAAAATATAATTGATAATTATGCCGGCAATGATGTAATAAAATATCTATATGCTTTTCAGTTTTTTTACCGATAAAATTGTGTAACTTCGCAATAATTTATTGCTGAATAGTATATATTTTATTAGTTTTTGGTACGGTTATTGCTTAAAGTTCATTTTTGTTATAATCAAATTATAATAAGCTTATCCCATATTTTTTTGTGGTTATATCACGTGAAATGTCATGGTGACAGTTGTTTTAGAGGTTAACTTTAAAGTCATCGGAATTCGTAATTAAATTATTAAAAATTTCAATTAAAAAAGAATTGTCCACATAATATAAAGTTGCATAAGTGATAATCGCGATATGTAAGTGTTTCAGTGTTGTAATTAAATTGTTTGGATAAAAACCAAAAAAATCTAAAAGATAATCTGTAGTGACGAGGAAGATTTTCTCTTAAACCAGGATTAAAATAAATTTGAATTAAAAAAAAATTGTAAGTAATAGAAAGAGTTGTCTCGAGTTTATGTCAAATTAATATCAGGTACTTAAAATTTAAGTACATTTATGTAACATTTGTTTGGAGGAATGGATAAGATAGCTAACCACATCAAGACGTGAAAAACGGTTTTTTACTTAACTAACCTTCTCAATCCCTACTTTCAGCTGAACCTCATACTCCTAATCCTTATTTCGAAAAAAATGTCCTTATTTAAAATGTGGAAATTGTATAACAGTAAGGAGGTAATATCATATTATTCTCTACTGTAGAATATATTGAACTATCTATAATTTGAATTGTTTATAGGACCCTGGTTGATTAAAAGAAAATAACATGTTGGCATCAATATTTCCCAAAGTTTTGTGTCAGGCAGAGACAGAATGTAAAACGACTACACAACCAGGACTAGTAAAATCACTAACAGCTGGAAGAACTATTGCAGCAGCAGCTGTTGCAGAAGGGGACAGCTGCGAATTTGCTTCTGGGCAATATTTTGCTCTTTGCGGACTTGGAGGTAATCCCATTTATATTTTTTATGTTTCATTGTCAATTTTAAATGTTCAAAATGTTGGACCCAGTAAATTATTGTAAATTCTTACCCTTTTTTCCTTTTTGTGTAGGAATTTTGTCTTGCGGGATCACTCACACTGCCATTGTACCCCTTGATCTTGTAAAATGCCGTATCCAGGTGGATCCTGAGAAATACAAGGGCACTTTGAATGGTTTCAAGGTGACAATCAGAGAAGATGGTGTTAAAGGTCTGGCCAAAGGTTGGGCACCAACTTTCTTCGGTTATTCCATGCAGGGGCTCTGTAAATTTGGACTTTATGAAGTTTTCAAGGTTTGTAAAATGTACATAAATAATTTTTGTAAGAATTGCAATTTTTCTTGTGACCTTTACACATCTTTTACACTCCTATGTTGAGACATGTTATAAGTGGATGCTATTTAGGTATTTTATTCAAATGTGATTGGAGAGGAAGCTTCTTACCTCTACAGAACATGGCTGTACTTGGCATCTAGTGCTTCTGCAGAATTCTTTGCTGACATTGCGTTGTCTCCTATGGAAGCCGCAAAGGTCAAAATTCAGACCAGCCCAGGATATGCCAACACCCTACGAGAGGCTTGGCCTAGGATAATAAGAGAGGAAGGTGCTTCAGGATTCTATAAAGGTAATTAAGGAATTATGTACTTTATTGTTGTACTAAACTTTTTTTTTTCTTAAAACGATTACGTATAATTGTACTACTATTTGTTTTATTTGTTTATACTATCACATTGTTTTTTAAGGTTTGGTGCCCCTGTGGATGCGACAGATCCCGTATACGATGATGAAATTCGCTTGTTTTGAACGTACTGTCGAACTTTTGTACAAACACGTGGTACCAAAGCCCCGTGCGGACTGTACAAAGGGCGAACAGCTAGTGGTGACGTTCGCAGCAGGTTACATTGCTGGTGTCTTTTGCGCTATTGTAAGTCACCCTGCTGATACCGTGGTCTCCAAATTGAATAAAGAAAAGGGTTCTACAGCCCTTGAAGCTTTCAAGAGTTTAGGTTTTATGGGAATGTGGAAGGGTCTAATGCCCAGGATTGTCATGATTGGTACTCTTACTGCCCTACAATGGTTCATCTATGATGCTTTCAAGGTACTAACACATAATTCACTTCAATTTTGGGATTAAATACTTAATTAAATTATTTGTTAGGTTGCAATGAGGATGCCACGTCCACCACCTCCAGAAATGCCAGAGTCTTTGAAAAAGAAGCTCCAACCAGCAGCATAGATCCAATTGAATTGAATATAAATTAAGTAATAAAAAATGTTTAGGAACTTTGTCTATGACTTTTGAAATATCATAAACTCAACATAAGGAATGAGCTCGCTCAGTATTGGAAACTACTCGTCGTTCTGACAAAAAAAACACATAATAAAATCTTTTAGAGATAATTTCTGCCCAGTGTACCATTATTTATATATGTTAGTCGATAATATATGTTGGAAATAAACTTTTAATTCTATCAATGACGCGTTTTATTCTCATTTAACTTGATAAATAATTAACAAACCAACATTACCTGCAAAAATAAGAAAGTAGGAGAATGATGAAAATAGAACATGACGTATTCTAATGACGCGCGTTTAAGTTACGCACGTGAAAGCCGTGTAACCAATCGTCCCGCAATCTTAACGAATGTAGAATGCCGAGACTTGTGTGTATTTGCGACCTACGTAAATTACTTTCGAATTGATATTAATTATGTATATGGTTGAGAACAATTAAAACCGCTAATGGGAAAATAATGAATTAAATTTTTAAAAACTTTCCAAAACATACAATCATAAAAAAAAATGAGCCAGGTCCGTATTAAAAAACAATGAGTAGATTTTAATAGACAAATAACGGAATCAATTTTTAGACATTTAATTTACAGGGTGCTCAGAACATCAAGCAAACGGTAATAAAGACAAAGATTTATTAGTATAATCTTTTGATTATTTACTGCAATTTTAACAATAAGAAACTACAAACAGCAAATTTGTATCCGAATTGTATTTTTTTTTTTAATATGAATAGATGCAACCAGAGATTTGGCACTTACTCGTTCTAATTTTTCCAGAAATGACATTATCATTTTGTCACGTCATTATCATGTAAACAAAAAGAAATTTTTAAAGTGTGAGTGATAAATGAAATACATGTCACGCACAATAAAAAATGCTGTTTTAGATACATTTAGATTGCCAAAATGATTTTAAGTGCAATATTTGGAATCAACAAAATTGGCAAAAGTAAAGATCAAACTACCCCACTAACTGTCAGTAATAATCAAGAGCAAAAATATCAAATTAATGATTTATTAGAATCAAAAGTAGTAAAAAAATTGGTTCGTGGAAGAACTATAGCTGCAGCCTCTGCCAATGTCGATTCAGGGAATTACAGTTGTGAATTTGCCAGTCCAAAATATTTTGTATTATGTGGAATTGGGGGTGAGTCGAAGATAGACAAAATTAATTTGAAAGAAGAAAGAATACCTACTCAAAAATTCAAAAGCAAACAATATTTGCAAACTTCACTCCTATTATTTTCTTTATCCTTAGTTATTTATTGTAATAAAAAAATATTTTACGATGTATAGGTATGTTCTCTTGCGGCCTCACGCATACTCTGGTGACGCCGTTAGATCTGGTTAAATGCAGATTACAAGTAGATAAGGATAAATATAAGAATCTCATTCACGGACTTAAAGTAACAGTAAAAGAAGAAGGAGCGAAAGGGTTGACTAGGGGCTGGGCTCCAACCTTTTTCGGTTACTCCACCCAAGGGCTCGGAAAATTCGGTCTGTACGAACTATTTAAAGTAAGCAACTATAGCTCGTATAATGGATGAGATATGTGTTCCAAATTCTCTTTATTTTTGAAGTTATACTTCTTTCGGGGTGCTGGGTGTAAAATTATAACAGCGAACGGGAGTTGCGCGCGCACAATTAACGAAAATGCGTTGGCATGAAGTTAGCAGCATGCCCATAAGTTACCAAGCATCTGGCACCCCCTATTTAAATACGTAATCAAAACCGATGTTTAAATAAATACACAACTATTATTATTTATGTATACACCGGCTTAAATAAATATGAAATGCAAGTATATCTTCAAACGTGTCTACATAAGTAAATAGCCGTCTTTTGTTTTTACTATTAGGTTGTTTACCACGATATGATGGGAGATGAGGCCGCTTACCTCTACAGGACGTGGCTGTACTTGTGCGCAAGTGCTTCTGGAGAATTCTTCGCCGATATCGGTTTAGCCCCGATGGAAGCTGCCAAAGTTAAAATTCAAACCAACCCTGGCTTTGCAGACACCCTTAGAGAGGCCTGGCCTAAAATAATAAGAGAGGAAGGCGTGGGTGGCTTCTACAGAGGTCTACATTAGACTGCATTTACAATAAATAATCACACACTGATGACAGACAGAAAAAATGAGTTTTTAATAACATTTCACATCAAATGATACCAAACCAATTTTTGATATGTAACTGATAATTAATAGAATGCAAACAATAGGAAGTTGGCGTAATCACCGCACAGAATTATTCAACTTTTTCAAGTCATTGACCTCAGTGACTTATTTTCGACACTTCCTAATGGATTCTGCCCCTTTTTTTATTTTACTTATCACTTAAGCCGTTACTTTATGTTGGCGTTGAAATGATCGATTTAATCTTCGGGTATGTTCTTTGGAATCGCATTGTTTGCACTCAATTAACTATGAAAGGTCAAAGTTATTGTTTTCATTCATTTGATGTGAGATATGGATACAAATCAATCAACTATTTGACTTTGAAATAGTCCATTTATTCTATCTTATCCTCAGTAAATATTCCGTTTTCTTTGTAACCTTTTTTTGGTGAATACGGTCTAAACCATTTGATTACTTAAGGTCTCGTACCGTTATGGATGCGCCAAATACCCTACACGATGATGAAATTCGCATGTTTCGAAAAGACGGTAGAATTGCTTTACAAACACGTGGTCCCGAAGCCCCGAGAAGCATGCACGAAATTCGAACAGCTATTGGTCACGTTTGTGGCCGGATACATTGCTGGAGTATTTTGTGCCGTGGTCAGTCATCCGGCCGATACGCTGGTGTCGAAAATGAACAAAGAAAAAGGATCGTCTGCGGGGGACATTCTTAAAAAATTGGGTTTCGCTGGCATATGGGGCGGACTCGGGCCCCGAATAATTATGATCGGAACCCTTACCGCACTTCAATGGTTTATATACGATTCGTTTAAGGTAACAAATTATTCGAGAAAGTCTAGTAAGCGTAGAGAAACGAAGAACAAAAGATTTCGCGAATATATTAGCGCATCTTTTTGTCATTTACTTGAAATTAAGCGGTACGCATTTGTGACATACCGTATATTAAAATAGAAATGTTTATTTCCTAGGTATTTACTCGAATGCCAAGGCCTCCTCCTGCGGAGATGCCCGAGTCGCTCAGGCAAAAACTGAAGGCCCAGGGAAAACTTTGATTTTCATATTTTTTACATTTTATATTACCATGTAAAAGAAGTTGTGCGCACCTTTGTACATTTATCCAAATATATTTACATACATCGTGCTTGGGGCATTGATAAAAACAATCACCCTTAAAATGGTTTATTTTTTGACATGTATGTATGTATGTATATTATTTATCATTATAGCATCTTTTTTACAATAATAATATTATCATTATATAATCAATAAAAAAATCACAATCAGCACCTATAACTGGCACACTGCTTAAGTAATTGGAGAAATATATTGTACGTAAGCAAAAGCACTTGTGTAAAAGGTTAAAAACGTATAAAAAAGGCCCGAATATTAGAAGACAGTTAAATAAAGTTAAAAAACAGTTAAAAGGGATTGCAGAATAATAATAAAATAATCATAATTGACAACGAAGGTGGAAAAAGTATCCAAAAGAATATTTTGTTACATTTTTGGTTATTTTTTCTTTCCAAGGGTTTACGAATGCCCCACATTTATTTGCCAATTATAAAATTTAAAAGTGAATCATTTAGGGGAATAATAATTATTAATTAGCTACAAAAAGTCGAAAAGATATAAACTGTGGTAAAAAAATATATGATCTTACTTAATATATAAATATAATATGTAAGTGTGTATAATATTTGCTTAATTTAATTTAATAATAAACACTTACTACTATATATTATCTATCATATACTTATCATAAATTAATAAATCCATAACAGTCTTCTATTGGTAAACATTATTTAACTGTGAGCCATTTTTTTATATTTATTATAAGCCTTAGCATGATCTTGTATTTTAAACACCCCTTAACCTTTGTGACCACGTGAATAGTTTGTTTTTGCTTCCTAAATGGAATTAAAAATAATTTTCAAATATACAGGGTAGCTGTGACAGAATTTTTAGTTTTCTTAAGGGTGGTTTATTTTATCACCCTTATCAAGCTTTCGGATCATTAAAATTTTCGACAAAGACTACTATGTATCCCTAATATTGTTTGATATTGATATAAATGGAACACTCCGTATATAATTTCTAAAACCGCGCAAAAACAAAGAAGGTTCCAACAATTACAAGACAACAACCAAATGCACCTAAAGACCAGAGTTAAAAACTGTTCTTTTACGTCAGTTGTCATTTCAATAATGAAAAGATGTCAAACACACAAGCACATCATTGTTTCAAACAGCGTTGTACGTCTTTTGTCATTTGAACAATTAAAGAACGTCAAACAAATGTCCTCGTATAATTGTTGCAAACAGTCGTTTATGTCATTTGACATTTCAATAATTAGAAAACGTCAAACAATTGCGCTCGTACACATGCTTCAAACAATAATGTACATTTTTTGCCATTGTTGTTGTCGATTGTTGACGCGTACCTACGTCATTTGTCGATAATTACGTCACAATGTAATAGCGAGGGTTAAGAAGAAATTAAATATTTAAAATAAGATATATATAGTTGGCGACAGCAATATTATTAATTAAACAAACAAAAAAAAAATGAGCAACTGTTTTTTTGCTTTTGTTGTTATTAAAATAAAAAGATGTCTCACAGCTCGGTGGTCATGTGTCTGGTAAGGGCTTGCACTCTCTTGGCGTTGCAGCTTTTACATAGCACGTGATCGTCTAAAGGATAACATCCGCGCCCTTCCGACTCCGAGGATAACACCAAGCCGCAATCCTGTTTAAAAGAATATATTTAAAAAAAATAGTACACATTAAACAGTGTGATAGAAAATGATACCGTACGTCTCCCTCGTTGGTAATAACTATGGGGACTAGGAAAGAGGAAAATAGGAAATTCATTTTTTAAATGTAAAATTCGTAAATACCCACACACGTATACAATAACATTGCCAACGAAGCTTGATACATAGATGAACACATGGACATTTATTAACTAGATTAATAAACTTTACCTTTACTTAAGATTAAATATATAACGAAATACGTACTTCGCATTTATAACACTGTATATGAAAACTGCGGTCCAGTGCTACCACCCGAACAGTCTCTTCTTGCCCAGGTTCAGGCATAATGGGTTGCTTGCACACGCAACATCTTGGAGCGAATTTTCTAAGTAATAAAAAAAAACACTGGTAATTTAGTATTTGTTTGATAAATTAAACAATCGTTAAAATATATCTCACAATCTTTCGTTAAAGTAAAAGCAGACAAAATGTAATAATAACAACTAGTTCTTCCCCCCTATCAGTCAATGTGAGCTCGAAACTGTTAGCACCATTGCTTCAAGTAGTCGAAATTCACTTTTGTGAACAATTTATTTAATCACTTCCTTTGAATTGTTTGTAAATAGGTATGCAACACATCGTACACTTCAGCATAAGAAATTAACATATAATGAGCAATAAAAATGTGACTATTTTTTCATGATATATCGAACGCTGCATTAAAAGACAAATTAATCTGCTAAAATTGTCATCAATATGAAATAAGTTATTCTTTTTAATTATCAAAGAAAAATATATCAAGAAAATCGTCAAAAATCAAAAGCAGGTGGGGTACGAACTCAGGTTCTGTAACATATAATATTTTGAGATTATTAAAGTTCCAATTTTGGGTATCTTTTTTGCACTGAACTCTAAAAAATATCTGCAACAATTCGTTTAGAAGATGTCTTTATCAGTCACTTACTTGTGAAAATCTTCAATGCAATGTATCTGATTTGTAGCGTCGACAGTGAAGGGGATTCCATCCAAACTTTTACCACAGATCACGCAACAGAAACATTTAGGATGATAAGGTTTTCCGGTGGCTCGCAATATCCTGTCCAAAATCGGTTTCATGCAGACACTGCATTTCTCCAAAGTATTCTAATAACAAATAAAAAATATACATAATTATTTACATGGTAACAGAAACTTATTAGCTGCAAAATTCTTTATCGTATTTTACAATGAATACGTGTATTTACAACATTTATTTTATGTTTTTTACTTATTTATTTATTCCTTAAAACTTTCACATGAAATGAGATACCTCTTAATCTTCGAATTAGGAGCTCACTTTTGAAGACAACCTATTACTTTTATGTCAAAATACAGTTAGAATTAGAAAAGAATCGCTTTTACCATGGCGCTTTAGTGTTTCTTACCAAATAATCTTCCTCGCAGTAGGGTTTACCATCCAACGAGTAGAAAGGCTTCCCCTGCAAATTGACTGCACACTGGTGGCACGTGAAACATTTCGTGTGATAAATCTTGTCCATAGCAGTGCAGCCGCTGTTCTCCCCAACGACCTACCCCCGAACCAAAACCATAAAATTACACTATTATAAAATTAAAAACAACAAAATAAACAAACCAAACGCGTACCTTTTCGCCACACTTGACACAAATTCCATAAAAATCGACTTCGACATTGTCCTGCATCCCCTGGACTAGTAAATCGGTTAACACGTCAACTTCCTGTTCCTTCGGCACCCCTATCCTGCTGGCGGACTGACTCGGACCCGAAACGTTACTCCCGGCGCTCACATACGGGGCGTACAGTGAATAATTTGACCTCGAAGACATCTGACTCGGAGGCCTCGGATTTATGGGCTCGTAAATTGATTCGTACGTCGAAGAAGACTGAAAAATGTTACTTTTCTTACTATCTCAACTTTTACGAGAAAAAAAAAAAGAAAATTTAGTAGTTTGAGTGTATTATAATACCTGAGAACCGAGGCCATAATTTGGATAGTCCTGACCTGGATGGGTAGCTCTTCGTAACTCGCTATAACTCGAACTGACCGGCGAAGGGGGCGGCGGTAGGTCATCGGGAGGGGGAGGAAGATTCGTGTTAACTGTACAGGGAGCGTAGTCGCCCATGGCCACCTCTGGAGGCGGCGGCGGCGGAGGTGGTAAGTCATCTGCTGTAATAACAAATTCCACTTAAAACTTTAAAAAAATACTATAAACTAAATTAATAAAAATAAAAGAAATGTACTACAACATTTTCACAATATACAAATAAATAAATAAATTATACTATTAGCAGAAACGTAGAAACGGTATAGGTTACATATTTATAAATCCAGAACTTTCAAATTACTGTAAAAATAGTAAATATATAATAAATCACCTCCGCTACTATACATCCCGTTTCCAGCAGTAGGAAGATTGCTATAAATGACCCCCTCTCTAGGGGGGTGCACCAGATTGCTGTAGATCAGTCCGTCGCAGTTAATTATGGGCCCCCCTCCGCCCACTTGGACGTTACTATAGGTCACGTGATGTTGCTCAGGTTTCGTGTAAGGTTTCGGAGCGTAAGTGGCGACGTTGGCAGGGTTCGTTGCCAATGACAGGTTCGAGTTGCTCAGGGTCGACGAACTGGGCAAATTCGAACTGATCGTGAGATCGGAATTGTGGGACATGTTCGAACCGCGATAGGCCGTATGTGATATATTCGACGCCGGTCGGGATAATGTGGGAGAGACGGATTTGGAAACGGGATGAGATGACAGGGCGGAATCCGACGATTCCGGGGGGTAATTCGAATAGTGTTGTTGCAAATCTTTGTTGTTTTGCTGCGAGACGTTTGAGTATGTGAGGGTCGAATGGGAGTGTACGTTTGAACGCGTTAGATTTGAATTGCTGTTGTTGGAAGGCGACTGTTGTTGAGTTTGAGTCGACTGAGGAGGTAGGTTGAAGTACAGGTGCGGACTTTGTAAACGTGAGGCGTAAGATGGTTCTGTAACGGATTTCACGTTTGTCGAATGCGGCACCTGATAAAGAATTGAATAAATATATAAACACAAACAATAAGGATAATTTAAAATTAGTAAAAAAAATATAAACACAAGAGAAAGTGCTGAATACATCTTTGAATACTTCTTATCCTCAACGTACAATTTGAGAATAAAAATCTTTTACCAACCACAGCCAGAATGCCCGAAAACTAACAATTAAAATTAGTAGTTGCGTAATCCTTAAATTACAACACTATTTCTTGAAGCTGAGAAATCAGGACATTAAAGTTTACTTTTGTTTATTTCTACATTTGTTTTGATCGTTGATAGTCTTTTGTTTCGGTTTGTTGTGTCTGTTTTTTTATTGTAAATTCTATTGCGACGTTATTTGGGTCACCTTGTATATATTATACATTAACGTATGTATGTATGCAACCCAAATAACATCATAATACATTTTATATTGAAAATTGTATTAATAAACAAACAACGAATAAACAATGGAAATTTTTCATATATTGACATTTCGTCCACAAGAAATAAAAAGAAGAAACAAAGAAATGTCAATAATAATAATTATTATATGATAATGTAATAATAACTGTCTAAGGGGCCATTTTAATAAAAAAATATGTTTTTTATAGTTAAGCACTTATTACCTTTTAAATTGTTAACATTACATAATACCTCGTATAACTACTATTTTGATAAATCTACAATCCATCATACTCATACATGCTCACGAATTTGTGATAAAATAAATAATTTAACGATTACGAAATTACTAATTTTATCGTTTGTGTACAGTAATAATATTAGAATTATTATTAATATCGTCCAGTTGGTAATTAATAGAAAGTAAAATATTTACCTCAGGCTGCGTCTTTTTGGGTTTTGGGGGCACAGCTGGCCCCATTTTTTTTCCCAACGTTCCATACTGTCCCGAATTCGGATTCGGTGGCAAATCAATGCTATTGATCAGTTGTAATTCGGCCAAATGTTTGTCCAAGTCGTCCATAATTTTATCCTAAAAACATAAGCAAATATTAACATCATCAAATAAATGAATGATTTTTAAAGCGGCAGTAGCACCAAAAATAAAGCTATTTTATACAAAAGACAACGAGACACAATAACTGACTACATAATGATAAAAGGATAAAAATATAATGGATGGATTTTTGCGTACATATTCGCTTTTTGACAACATTTTTTATTATCAAAATTGCCCGATTGTGGTCTACGATCGGATGCACTGAATGGAATGACTCCAGTTATACTATTCAATTACCACTAACGTCGCATATAAAAATAATAATCTTGTCAATTTATGTTTATAATCAACAAACAACTCATACATTGCCCTGATAATTACAGCTGTTATAATAAAAATTGAATAAACAAGATTAATGATTTTAATTTTTTTTTTCTTGCACATACTAAACGCTAACAATAAAAAAGTTCTAAAATTACTACATACTTTATAAATATTAAAAAAAAAGGAATATTAGAAATTAATTAAAACGAAAATCGAGCATATTAATACTCTTTTAAGTTCCCTTTTTCTATTTTTTTTTGAAATTTTAGAAAAATATTTAATCATAATGCAGCAAATTCTGTATTAAGCGGTATTCCATAAAAATGATTATAAATACAGTTTAAAATATTTATAAACAACCGAAAATTCTGTACCTAATATTTTATGTTATGTTTATGTCTAAGTGGGTATATTTGCAGTCTTAGTACATGATCACCCCGTATATGAAAAAATGTGCTAACATAAACTATTAAGTTCTATTTACTATTACAAAATAATTGATTATGTCACAAATATTTATGTACTCAGTTTTTAATTCTGCAAACGAAAGCAAAAAATATTTAAATATTCGAAAAGAATTAGGTACCTACCTATTTGAAATTAATTAAAAGAAGAGAAGGATACGACATTTAGTCTTCTTAGTTTTCGAAATTATATTTATTCTTAAGTATTTTACTTCTTTATTTATTTTTGTGACACACAGGAGGTCTACTTTTGAGACTACTACACTCAAATATTTATCGTGCATTACTTATAATTTATTATATGGGTGGGTCTACCTATTAGGTACAGGTATAGTCATTCTTCTTAAAAGTACAAGATAAATAATAAACCAAACCGTAAATGATGCGATTTCTAATTAATTTTACTTAAAGGTCATGTATTTTATATTAATTATTAAACATTTACCAATATTAACATTATGTATGTGTTAGAAAGTAACAACTGAAAATATTTTACTTGCAAAATACAAAAACCAAAGTTTATCATAATAAAATCTAAAAAGGAACGATTACAAGAAATACAAATGTATGCTAGATATTTGTAGTTGTAATAAGATCTGAAATTATTTTATTGGAATTAAAGAAAAAAAATGTATTTGAAGGTTATGTTTCAATTTCGATTTCATTATTATTGTTTATTCACTGTTTTGATTAAATTAAGAAGACAATTGTATTAAAAAATGACTTACCAATATTAAAACTGTTGCATTACAAATTTCAATCCCGCTAATTGGCAAAAAAATACAAAAGAAGGTAACCCAGGTAAAATAATTCGAGTGAATTCGACTACTCGATAAGAAATGATGATATCACCGACGTGTTTCACACAAAACTCGTACAACAACTTGTAGACTGGCACGGATTAGTTTATTATTTACCTGTCTGGTCCACCCAATTGTAAATACCGACACCTTTTTTTATCATACAGCTCGTTGTTTAATTATTTATTTATTATTCAACTATACCGATTATACCTTTAGGTAGTTAATTAATTAACAATTAGGAAGATGACTGAACTAAAAAATACCCTAAGGAATTCAAATAAAAGAATTTGAAGCGTTTTTCGTTAAATGATGATTCATATTAATGAGATATTTGGTATAGAAAATGACATTACTGATCGTATTATTAACAATCCCATAAACATGCATGAAAAAACAGAAACTTCCTAGAATTTACAACAATGATGTAGTCGGTTACAACAAAGTAACAAAAACATCCTAATAAGGTATAATAATACATGACTGATGGTTAAATAAGATTTTGAAAATACAAATGAAAAATCTTTACTAATTAATAAATAAAAAAATCACAAAATCTAAATTTGATAAGCATTCTATAAAACAATCAGAATCTCAGAATAACAAAACGTTTGATTACCTTTAACAAACTTTAAATATTTATTTAATAACTATTTATTGTCAACTAATAATAGATTTTGTTAAAAAACAATAATATGAAAAATTTTTAAATTTCATTAATACAAAAACCCGAACAATGTATATGCCCTTTATCGATACAAGTGCTACAAAATGTGAAGTCAAATTATGATACCCTCTGTGACGTCAATGTAGGGCAAAAAGCATAGGCGTATCAATAAAATAATTATACTTCCCATTAAATTTAAAAAAAAATCATTAACAATTGAGATAATTGAATGAATCATCACTAAATTAATGCAGAAGCCATAATAATACTTTTCCTAAGTTTTTGTATGTTTTTTTCTTATGATTTGTTCGATAATAATAGTTTGTTATAGTAAAAATTAAGTACACGCCACTGACAAATATCACTGACAATTGCAACTGTTAAATATTTCATCAAAATGTTGGCTTCACATAATACGATCATCAAACATTCCGATCATATTCCGATTGAATAAAATGATTTATTTATTATTTTGATAAGACGAATAGTTAGTTATGTTGATAATAAAAATTAAACAGTGCAATAAGTGTGTTAATAAAAATTATTAAGTATAATAAAATAACTGTGATAGTTACGTGTAAAATATTTTGCTAACGTTTCCCTTGTGTCATTTAAATAATTAACCTAATTTCTAACATATTTCTAACATCGACTTTGTTGAATATCGAGATCTTCTACGTGATAATACAAAAAGCAAGGTCTCTTGGCAAGTGGTACAAAGTGGTACATTGGTAAAGGAAATTACTTCGCAAAGATCGTCCACCATTGTTACATTTATAGAAAGTGATTATGTCTAGTCATCAGTATATAGCAAATTCCGAGAATTTGTTTGAAGAGGACGTAGATGATGAAACGTTTCTTAGAAATTCTAGAAGAACTTACGACTCCCTACCAGTCGATCAGCAAAGGCAGACGTTTCTAGAAAAGAGGAAGGAAATTGAAGAGAGGACCCTCACAAGCACTGAAAGAAGCATTGGTTTGTTAAGGGAATCGGAACAAGTGGGTATTGCCACTGCTGAGGAACTTATGAAACAAAGGGAACAACTGGAAAGAACTGATAAGCAATTAGACGAAATTAACCAGAGTTTGAGATTTTCCCAAAAACATATAAATGGTATAAAGTCCGTTTTTAGCAGCTTAAAAAATTACATATCTGGAAAAAACGATCAAAGTCCGACTCCCAGTTCTGGATCTAGTAATTCCAAGGTGAGTTTTCATTAATATGTACATTACAAAATTGAAAATTACCTAAAATGAATTTCAGCCGTCATTTAAATCAGTATCACAGGAAAAACTATCTGAGTATGACAGATACGATAATCATCCATCAGTAAGATTAAGAGGAACTGATATGGGTAGCGGAAACTACATTCAGACTCAGTCCTCAGGCAGTAAAGACTTTACAGCACGTTTAGATGCAAATCTTCAAGAAATGCACAGCAATATTTCACGCCTAAAAGGATTAGCAACTGATATGTCCTTTGAAATCGATTCTCAAAATGACCTTATTGGTAACGTAACTGACAAAGTAGAAAAGGCAGACATTACCATTAATAGACAGAACAAAGACATGCAACGAATTTTGAAAAAGTAATTTAATTGTATACTAGATTCTCCGCTTTGAAAGCTCTGTAAATGTACAAAATATTTTTTTTTTTGGTGATCAGTAATCTTGTACGTAAAAGCGCTTGTCCCATAAATTAATATTAAGATGAATGTGATGTGATGAAGATGTTATTTTGTATGTGTAATAAATATATTTTGTTTCTTTAATAATTGTCCTTTTTATTTCACTTTTTTATTAAGTTGTAATAAGCAGTAAAATTAATCATGACAGGTATATAACAACCAGATTAGTAGATATAAAATGAATATTCAAAATGTCCTTTTTAATCTTTAAGTAAAAAGAATATCAATAAAGTTCATTGCTTAAAATTAACAATAAACGTTATACAAACGTTTTACCATCGGATAACGTATTTTATTGTTAGTAACAATTGAGCCATTGTTGGTAATAGTTGAATGATTGTGATCAATAAGCGAATCATTGTTATCAACAAATGGACGAATTCTGAACAACTGTTATCCAAAACAAGCAAGTTCATATATACAAAATGAATATTCAAAATGTAATTTTTTAGATAATCTTAAAAAAAAGATTAATAACTAAAATTAATAAAAAAATTGGTCTGAGCACATTTTGGTCGGTGCTAATACGACTAACTTCCCATTAGATAATACAGTTATTGTAAAGTACATTCGTTTCTAAAGTTTGAAAAAAACGCGGCACAATAATAAATAACAAACAATGTTTGAGAGTTCGTCATTTTATAAACCCATAAGAAACAGTATTTCGTCTGAGAAAACCGAATTGATAGAGTACTTGCATCAGTCAATTGGTAAATACTATTTTTTATTGTTTATCGATTGTTTATAACAATTCATTTTGTTATAAACAAATTTTTATTATAATATGTTATTATAATATGTTATTCCCTGTCTTGAATAATGATATTTCGTTATTATTGATTCCGTAACTTCATTGTTGTGATTAGATTAGAACGTATTTTAATTAAATTGTTTGTAATTAATTCGTTTTTTTTTTTATAAAAAAAAAACGGCTTGACCGATTTCGTTCAAATTTCTTTCAGATCTTCATTATGATAATATCTTTCGAAAAAATTTTGGTTGAGGGCGATATCTCAATCCGTTCTTGAGATATCGAAAACGAAAAAAATGCTGACATACGAACGTACGTACATACGTACGTACGTACGTACGTACGTACATACACACATCATCAAAAAAATTGGCTAGCATGCTACTAATATGTTAAAACGTGGAAATATAATGAAAATTCCGATTTCACTTTTCGACCCAATTACAATAACTTCCTAATGGGAAGTTAATAAAAATAACAAATCGCATAATTCATAAATTTTCCAAGCGTTTTGCTATCGGATAACGTATTTAATTGTTAGTAACAATTGAACGATTGTGATCAATAATCGAACCATTATGTTATCAACAAATGGATGAATATTGAACAACTGTCATTCATAACAAACAAAATATTGAAGAAAGTTTTTCGCGCTTGCGTTCAATTATTCTTTTGATCTACTGATAATAATTGAGACCACGGACTTTCTCTTGTTCTCCGTATTCCTGATGTATAGGGATTTCCCTGGCGGCCGTTTCGGCTGATAAACGTGCATGTTCTTCAGCGATTTTGTTATAAAGTTTGAAATGTTTCAGTTTAGCATTTTCAACGGCCGCAGTGTCACCCGGTAAAACTACATTTTCCTGGGGTGATTGATGAGAGTTGGCTATAGCCGCGTACTGTACAAGATGGCGTTGTTTGGCTGCCGCAACGACCGGAGAATCCGCCGGAAGTGGCGGAGGAACCTGATTTAAATGTGGATGGAAGCCATCTTTATCGGCCACATACTCCACCGTTCTTATTTTGAAACGGGGATCGACATAAGAAAACGTACCTAATAAACAGGTTGACGAAATATTTAATAAGTTAAATATGGTCTTTGAAACGTTTTTTACCTCTTATTACACCAGATCCATCACTTATTTCGGAATGGGTTCGATCAATGTTACCAGGATATCTACCGGCTGCATAGCCAAAAGCATAAGGTCGAGGGGATTCGTAATATTCGGTGGTAGGAGTTACCTCATAATTTAAATGGCGTACATCACACAGACCAATCGTACTTATTAAAGTAATTAGAAACGCTTGCTAAAAATTATAATGCAATATTGGTATCGTTAACTTGTAAAATACGACAAAGACTGATCAAATTAGCCCAGTACTAGTTTTTTTGTTTTGTGCCACGTGAACTTGTTTCAAAAATGGCGGCCAACAATGAAAGTCAGAGATATATGACAACTCTCATTGTTGACGGCCATCTTTAAAACAAAATTACGTGGCGCGAAGTTTCGTTATTTAAATACAAAAAAACCTCAGATCAAACAATTCAAACGGAATGAGAACAAATAAAGAAAGCAATTATTATCTACCCTGTATATGTATGTAGTAATTATTGTACATCATTAATATTTATTGGTAAAAAACGACCTCATCAGTCTTTTGCAACTTTTTCCATACTTAATAGGAATGCCCACACTTTATGATGATTAGTATTAAAAGAATCGATTACATTGATATTAGGCGAGACAAGGACGCTTTACGAATAAATAACAGATTTTTTTGCACAAAAAAAACAATAAATGTGTTCATCTTCCATTGAAATTTTAACGTCGTAGACAGCATCTCCTTGCAAATTGACATTTAAAATTGCTTTAGAACAATCTGTAAACGTAATTGCAATTTGTTGCTTTATAAAAAACTGTTAAAGATGCTACATGCGTGTAGGTACTTGTGCTCATATACAGGATGGTAAATGTGGCCTATTTATCAGAAAAAAAAAACAAAAGTGGTTCTGGCCGAACTTAAATTTGGGTCAAACTTTTATTCAATTATATAATTTTCTTACTGAAATATGGTCAGTATTATTATTTTAGTACTGGGCAATTGTTTTAAATTACATTAAACATACTTACAAGTATCATATTTTTTTGTTTATTATCTGTAATAAACGTCTAAAGCGAAAACAACGTGCAAACGTGTACAAACTACGTTTTTTGTATAATTTAACTCACGATCAAGTATTATGTTGTCGTTTTCTCTTACAATTAAATAACCGGTACACTGTTAATATACATACGCATGTAGATGATCAGGTAACACTAGTAAACTAACCGATTCAATTTGTCTCTTGTTATTATTAATAGCGGTGGTAATTGCGAGAGAAAGTAAATGCAGAAAGATCAGAAACGTATATGATTTTAAGAAGAAGGAAGGGATGGGATATTCGTGTGTTTTCAAGAAATTATTATGTACAGGGCGATCAGACTCGTGTGTCTTTTTTTAAAAATATTAGTAGGCACCTACTTGGTTCTAATAACAATGGTTTTAGAACATTCTGTATTTTGCAAATCATAATTATCTAGATAACAGAGAATTTGTCACATTTTACTCGGAACATTACTAATGTCTAAATTTTACAAGTTCCATCAAAAATGGCCAATTTTAAAAGGTTTTGGGCACAAAAACTGTTGGTAAAAGTTTCTAAAGTAAATAAACGAAACGTGACTTCGAATGCTTACAATTATTCAGATCATGAAGCATTCAGAAAAGTGTTAAATGATGCTCACGATATTGTGGTGATGACTGGGACAGACTTTTCCAAAGATGGGTGTAATAATAAATCTATTAGTAAAACTGAAAAAAATGATAGGTGGAGGAATTTCAAAGTCGAACATTTATCGAATATTAGAGCATTCAAAGCGAATCCGTCTTTGGTTTGGGAATTTTATAATTATCGAAGAAACTCAGCTTTTCGGTCATATCCTAACAAGGTTTTTTTTTTACTAAAGTATCTTAGCTATTTGTTGTTTTATTTAATGAAGTCCAAATTCCTTATAACTTATCATAAAAGTAGTTACTTCTTATTCATTTGCTGTTTAAGTTTTATATTTTATATTAACTGGTCGACCTATTTATTGCAGTTAAAATTATCATGAAAATAGTTGTTGATTTAACTTTGATCGTGTTTGAGTCTATGACGTCCTAGTTCATTTATTTCTTCTTCTAATCAGTTTTTAAAATTTCAAAACAATCGTTTTATTAAAGGTCCATTTAAATCTGGCGGATTTCGAAAGAAAATGTAAGAGAGAAAACAAAGAATTCAACATCATAACAAACAATGTCGATGGGTTGCATATACGTGCTGGTTCTCAAAATGTCCTTGAATTACATGGCTCACTGAGAAAAGTTATTTGTACCAATAATCAATGTAAAACAATCGAAACGGTTTACGATGACCCTATAGTACCAGCATTTAAATATATGTTGTAAGTTTAACAATCGGTAAGATATTTGCGTATCTATAGATACAGGGTGTTCAACGTCTACTGTTACAAAATAAAAGCACCTAAAATAATTTTTCAAATATAGAGATCCGGCTTTACCTCAATCTGAGTTTTCACCGATTGATGAAAATCAATTACCAAAATGTAGAAAATGCGGTTGTTTAGTTCGCCCCAATATTGTCTGGTTTGGCGAAAAATTAGACACAGATAAGATGCTTCAAGTTAGTAAGTAATGTTTATTAAAGACGATTCCTTTTGTAGTTTTATGTTAATAATTTTTCGGTAGGTCACTTACTTCTTGTGTGTGATTTATTAATAATTATCGGTACTTCCCTTAGTAATTATCCAGCAGTGTTATTTGGACTTAACGCGGCTAAAAGGGGGATACCTGTGGCCGAATTCAGTATGGTAAACACCCCATCTGATAACCGTTTTATGTAATTTATTGCAATTATAAATGGGTTGTATAACACAATATTAAAATTAAATTATTGTTATAGGTTCCATTTTCAAGGACCTCTTGAAGAAACTGTACCAAAAGCGTTGGGAATAGTACAATAAAAATTGTAAATTATGTAAAGCAAACTTTGCTTTTCTTTGATGCAATTTATAGTAAATACATACAAAAGAGTTATATTTCAATGTATTCATTTAAGAACATTCTGTATATGACATTGGCTGAATGGACCATAATACTACAACAGTTAACGTCAGAAGAGAACAAAAAGAACAATTAACCTAATAAAATTAACTATTGGGTTAACCTTACTTTTAGGTATTTTCAAAATATGTCGATATTTTTGAGAAATGTGAACGTTTTGAGCCGACAATTGTTAAAAACCATCCACAACCCTCGAACAGCAGGTACCTAATATTAATTTACCGAGAAATTACACATATAAATTAACGATTATTTAAATAGACATTAAACATATCAAGAGATGGGTAGCACCCACTCTGAAAGAATTAAAACGAAGACGGGACAAAATTGGGCCCGAACCTCTTCGAAAACGATCAGAATTCCTAGAATGGAACTATGATGCTGAAATATACGCCTTTGGCAAGAGACTTGGTGAAGAGTTTGATGACGAAATTTTAAGGAAATCCCTAATTCACAGATCGTATGTTATACAGCAAGAACTTAAACAAGAGAGAGAAGAGACAACAACAACAACGTCAGCACCCACCGAAATTGCAAAAGAAGATAATTCACATCTTATAGAAGCCGGTAAAGAAATAATTAAAAACTACTTAAACAAAGCTTTGCAAAATCAATATCCTGAAGAACCTGCAGAGGCTCTTCATAAATATTTAACTGCTGATGATATGCTGTCACATGTAGCAAAACATTTAGGACTTACCGATTTAATTTTGAGTGAGGTAAGCTTCTTAATAAAGTTAATTAAATGCGAGCTATATTTGTTAACACTTCTTATTTCAAAACTTAAAGGTTTGATAACAAGCAATGAAATTATTAATTTCTAGGATTTCCCAGTGGAAAATTCAACTTTAGCAAGAACATTTGAGGCTGTCATAGGTGCTCTCAATGAAAGCAGTGGTTTAGAGAGAGCAGAGCTGTTTTTAAAAGACTTTTTGTTAACTCAATTATCTGATAAAGACATATTTGACATCTGGGAACCCGAGAAACCCTATGAATACTTCATTGGTATTGCTAAAGAATTAGGATACAAAGATGTAGAGCCAAGACTGTGTAATGAATCAGCTACAAATACAATTCTAGCTAATTATCAAGTGGGATTGTACTCAAATAAGAAGCTTATTGGTTTGGGTAAGTTGTAGGACCTATAAGCAATTTTACTTTTCTTCTCATTAAATCTTTTAGGATATGGTGAGACAATAGAAAATGCCAAAGATACTGCAGCTTTGGATGCAATACAAAAAATTAAACTTCAGAATTTTAATAAAAAACAAGCCCTTCAGTAGTAAATAATATTTATGCCTATTTGAAATTGTTACTTTTTTATGAATGTTAGTATATTTTTGTTTCCTAATAAACAATTAGGAGGCACCTATAATGCTTCTGCTTTTTATACTGGTTTAAAGTGTTTATTTTCAATTTCAATTTTTTTAAAAAACCAAATTCTGTTTACTATAAAAAAAAGTCAATGTAAAAAACTTTATAAAAATAATTAAAAAATACACCCGACTGTATCATATTATCTTATATGCATATATAGAGTACGTTTTCGCTTATCACTTACTTTTACCAACGCGTTCCGAGTCCATGACGAGATTCCCGTGTTTGTCTTTTATTCGTATTCTGCCATTTGAATATTTCGTTTCCTGCGTACCGTCAGCGTAAACCGTTTTAACCGTACCGTCCGGATACTCTCTCCTCTAAATACCAAAACATAATATGAAGCAACGCAAAAAATCTCGTTAAAAAAAAAACAATACCTTCTGCTGTTGAGTGTGAATTTCTTTTTCGCCACTGGGCAATTCTAAAATTTTATCGCCCTGTTTATTCATTGTGACCACGGTACCATCCACATAGGTAATTTTTTCCGTCCCAGAAGTACCAACGTTCCTAATTGTACCGTCAACATATTTTACTTCGTGAGAACCGTCTTTGAATTTTTTCTCAGTTTGTCCACTAAAATTAACAATTACATTATCTAAACAGTCTACTATTTGGGCCTTCACATGTATTTAATGACTACTATTATTGCAACGTTTCGTCTGTTACTGCGTTAGACAGCTTCATTCTCAAACGAGTCTGATGCATTTACATATAATAGAAAATTCTGAATGGTTCTTAGTAACAGCTTGTTAATAAAGTTGTACACAAGAAATTTCGTTTTAAATTTGAAAGATAGTCAAGTTTAATAAACAAATAATCAACATAATTCGCCCTTACTACACCTCTTGTTAAGCCCTCCTCCTTAAGTTTAATGCTGTACTTCTGATGAAGCCTTAGTACAGCAAAATAAATGGTGTATTAATGCATTTTTTATAAAAATTAACATTTAGTGTTGTTTATAAAGTTTTTAAAAATTCTTACTTTGGAAATTCCAACAGTTCTGATCCATCAGGGAAAGTGGTATGCCAAATTCTATTTTCCTTATAATAATATCTCACTGTACCTACTAGCAAATTAGTTTCTTTCACATCACCATTATAATAATTGACCACAACTAAATTGCCCTCTTTCGACACAGTTTTTGTATTACCATTCGGGTATTTTATTTCTTTTGAACCGTCGCTTAAAACGCGTTCTATTCGGTCTGAAATATCAGTTAAAATTAGTATCATATTATTAAAACAATGACATTTGCAAATGTAGACTAAACCTAACCCAACCCAAAGGACAAAACTATAGTAGTAAAAGAAATAATAGTTATTACAATCAAATGGAAACAACTGAGCCACAGCAATCTTACATCTATGGTTGTTTGATCTATGATCAAACAAATTGCATTGTTGTCTTCCAAGGTCGATAAACATGTTAGATATCTACATAAGTCAGTCGATAAACATAACCTTTAATTGTCAGGTTCTATCAATCAACCGTAAAATATTTTTGTTAATTAATAAATAAGAANAATAATAAAGTACTGATAATTTTATAAGTAAGTACTTATTTGTTTTAATTAATAGCTAAATATTCTCTTAATATTTCTACATAATTTTTAAATAATAATTGCTGAAGGATGTAAAAGAAACTTAATAAATAATAAAATTATTAAATAAATTATTAATTAGCATATGTGTGTTCTGCAGAAACTTGTAAGTAGCTAACAGCTGTTATCAATGATGCATGAATTGCTTGGAAATAAAAGCAAAGAACATTGCAATTGCAGCAGTAGTTTGATAGACGAAAAATCATAAAATTGTATCTATTTTAATATCATACCTTTCTTATCCTTACTGTCATCTAATACATTATTTGTGGGTTTTATAGTTGTTTCATGACTGCTTGTACCAAATAATTTTTCATATCGTTTCTCAATGTCCTCAAACTCATCAGGATCATGATACTTCTTCTGTGCTTTTAAGTTTGAAATGTTAACATCGTTTTCTTTATTGGTATCTCCCGAAGCATTAAATGCGTCTTTATGTTTAAAGGAATCACTATCATTTGGTCTTAGGTATTTGTATTCGTTATTCTTTTTAATTAATCGTACGTTCTTTTCATCCGAAAATAAATCATTCATCATCGAATCGCCACTGCTGTTATCTTCTTCTTCAGAATCGGTGTAAGTTGCTGCTGCTGGTGTTTTTTTGCTGTGTCTCTTTTTACCATTTGTGGACCCTCTTAAAGACAGGTCCTGTTTCATGTTTTTTTTGTTCTTGTTCACTTTATTGCAAACTTCAAGTTCACTTAATGATTTTGTGCGTTTTTTAATTTTGTTGTCTTTATTTTTTAAATAATTTGCAGCTTCTTGTTCGGATGAGTCATTATCACTATCCTCACTGAAAGATTTCGAAGGCCTTTTGTTTTTTTTCGAATTGAGCGTCAATCTTGTTATGTTTTTGTTTATTTCATGCAGCATCTTTGTATCTGAGGGTCTGCATATTTTCTGTGCAGCCTGCATTTTGGCATTTTGCTTTTGTAAGCTTTCTATTTGTTCTTTAAATTCCGAATTATCCTTTTCTAATCGCTTAATTTGATTGCGAAGACGTGCTTGTGTCGTGCTGTTTTTGATCTCTTTTAGTTTGAGGGTTTCCTTTAGATTTGCCACTTCCCCTTTTAAAATTGTTATCTCTTCCCTTTCTTTTTTTGAAGGCTTATTTTGAGAGTCCTTAACATATCTATAATTGCATAATAAAGCAGTACATTAATTTGATGTGTTATTTTTTATAATCATATATTTTGTATTTTTACACTCTAAAATGTGCGCATACATTAGAATGCTACGTGTCAATGTGGGGAAGTTTCAAACCTGTGTTTGAAACACCCCCCTTCTGTGACTATGCCTCTGGTTAAGTGTGTGTTCTTGTGTGACACATTTATTTAAGACTAGACGATTTATTTTCAAAAGTTTGAGGGAGTTCGATCACACACAATGCACTTGTGTGTACGTGGTTGCATAAGAAAATACTAAATTCCCATAAAAATGTACAGGAAGTTTAAAAATTCAAATTTAGTAAAGTTTTGCCTGCCCTATCTATAAAAAAATAATATTTTTGAAAACTCCTACTTAAAGAAGAAATAAAATGACACTACCTTACAATCAATTTGATATAGATAAGATATAAACATCAGTTACTTTTAATATTGAAATAAATGATTAGAAGCTTCTTATTATCAATAAAGGATGAGAGACAACTGTTAAGTAAGAAAATCATAAATTGATCGATTTCATTTGAAAAACTTGATCGAAATTATCTAATCATATATTTTACACAAAAATTATTTTATTATTAGACATTAGGTGCTCAGTTTCGAACCAGAGATGTCCACCAACAACAATTCCAGCAAACTGGACTTCGAGATCGTCTTGGCAAAGTTCGAGTCATCTCTAACTGATGAAGAAGATACCGAATTGAAAGCCTACATAGAAGGCTACGAAGAACTGTACAAGTTTTTCACTCTTATGGGCACCATTTTCACATTTGTGAGTAAAGATTTGGTCTCCAAAATGGAAATTATGAACGAATTAATGTCCGAAAGTCCTGAGCAATTTAGGACAGTTAAAAGGATGATTGAACACGAGAAGAATAACGAATTGTTAACAAAAAAGGGTTATACGTCAGGGAGCAGGACACTATTAAGATTACACCGAGGTCTTAACTTCATCAAGGAGTTTTTACAAGGAGTAAGTGGGATAGATGACAAGGAGGGAACTGCCACGGTTTGTAGGAAGGCTTACGAAGAAACGTTGGCAGAACATCATACATTTCTGATAAGGAATGGGGCCAAGATGGCAATGGGTGCCATGCCTACCAGAGAACAGTTACTCAAGAAGATTATCAGTGACGATCCCAAAGACATTGAAAATGTGATGCAAACAGTTCCTAAAGTATTAGTTGTTCTTAACACAGTTTTTGAAAGAATAGATTCAGTTTATACCGAACACAGTTTACATGAACTCCCTTAAATTTAATACAGAGTGTTACAAAACATTTTGTATTCACATTTTCTTTCATTTATATTAAACATAGAACACTGTGAATATATTGTAATATGAACGCACGGTTTGTTTTCAGAGCGGACACAGGGACTTTATTTTTGTAAAATCTGTGCAAAGGAATACATAAATAACATAAAAATCGACATATAGTGTGTTTGATTAAACGTTAGAGTTAAGTCTAAAGAATGTCTCTTTCGAACGAAAATTTATCACCCTGTGTTTTGCTACTAAACAATTACAAAGACTGCACTAAATGCACGAAAACTTGGGTGTCAATATCACAAATGCAAATACAATATATAAAACATTTGCAATTGCTTAAAATGTCAACGTTCTGTAGAGTACGGTGCTTTTTAGTGACCCTTAGAAACACAAAATCGTATCTTATTCAAGGCTGAAATGAAATTGTTTTGTTTTAATACTTGCGATAATAATATGAATCTTATCAAAAATAATAAAGTACTAATCAGACTGTACATTTTAAGAAAAATTTAAAAATATAAGCCGTTCGTGCCATTGTTTTNCTGATTTCATTAATTTAATCAAATTCCATTAATAAAGAAGCAGTATTTTAAATTAAATGTTTACTTAATTAGATGGCAAATTTAAAGTGATATTTGTATTTATTAGCATTTTATTGGCTTTAAGTGAATGTATTAAAAGCGCATTTATTGGGAATAAAAGTTAAATAAGTTATTTCGAATTTTTAGTACTTAATAATACTTAAAATAAGTAATGGCAACACCCATCCTCCCCCAACAGGTTTTTTTATTATGCTGTTTAATATGAATCATCTTGTATACTTTTTTTTAATTAAAACTAAAGTTTCTCACCTTTCAAAAACCATCTTTTCCTTTGCCAATTTTTTTTTCTCGTCATCTAAATGCTGATTAATTTTTTCTCTTTCTTCTTCTAATATTTTGCGTTGTTCCCTGTGCTCCTTTTGAAAGTCTAATCGTTCCAATTCAATTTCCTTTTTAATCTTGGCAATTTTGACGTTTTCTTGTCTAAACTTTGCAATTTCTTCGTCCAAGTCTCGCAGTTTTTTTACCAAGTCTTTCTCCAAACTTTCACGTTCTTTTTGGGTATCTGCTTTTTGTTCGAATTCGTCTGTCATTAAAGCAACATCTGAATAACTCTTTTGACTTTTCTTAAGGCATTGCTCACATATGTTAGTGGGCATATTACCATTTCCATCATACTCGTTGTCGGACCACTTTTCTCTATCGTTACAATCTAAAGGCTGCACATCCTCATCAATTTCTGTGCCACTTTTGAGGGTATCTTCGTCATCATTGTTATCTGTCACGATTGAACTATCTGAAGGAAAATCTTTGAATAGATTGTCTTCGAAATATTTCTTACAGTTATCCATTTTATCATTTTTCCCGGCGGGACCCAAGTCTCTAAAAAGGGAAGGGTTATTTTCTTGCATTTTAGGAATGAACCTTTCCAAAAGGCTTCTCAAATCGGAAGATTTGATAGAAGTTTCGTTGTGGTCAGACAAAACTGACTGTTCGTGTTCTACTTTTACATTTTCTCTTCTATTTCCTCTTATTATTTCAACATTGTCTTCTTCGAAAGAAATTAAATCTGCACCTTCATCGGTTTCATCATTTGCACAATGATGAACTTCAAAACGTTGGTCCAATTGTATGCTTACGTTTCTGCGCTTTCCATCCTTAGAAGGTGTACTTGAAAGGAGTTGTACCACACTAGAATTTGTGGATGAGAAACTGCTATTCATTGCTTTCTGTTCTAAGGCTTCAAAGACCCTTAAGCTCTCTTTTTCTAAAGCCTTTTCGTACAATGTCAGGTCACCATCAAATTTAGGTTCATCTTTTGCAGGATTCTTTTTATCGTTATTCTCTTTCTGGAGGGCAAACCTGTTTATTTGTTCAATTATATTCTGACGTGCTACCAAAACACTATTTTCACTTTTAATTTTTCCTCCCGCTTTATCAAACGTTTGCTTGAACGAAGCCTTTCTTATTGGAATATTATCATCACCAAGATTAATTTCACTGGGTGGTAACTCCTGATTTTCTACATTCAACCACTTTGCTTTTGGTTCAAAATTAACATTAGGTTTCTTTAAAGGGGTTATTTTGATTTGTTCATTTTCATTTTCTGCACTTTTACAATTGGACAAATCGTCTTTGTTTAATGCTGGCTTAGTATTTTGTACAGGTTTGGTTTTTTTCTTAACAATGTCTCCTACGTTCATTTTATAACGTGCCAAACCCTGACCTCGTTTTAAAAAAGGTTTCTTAACAATATTTTTAGGTTTTTCTTCATTATTATTTTGTGGTTCAGATGCTAATCGGTCTTCCAGTTCCGCCTTAAACGATTTAACTTTTGCATCTGGAGACTCCTGCCAAAAAGTTACTTTTTTGGACAGAACTCTTTTGTCGGAATCAACTCGCGATACAGTCCCACTAATTATTTCATTTAATGAGGAAACGGTATTTTTCTCGTTTTCCTTCAGACGATTTTGGTGCTGCTGCATAAGTTTTTCTTGTTGTTTCTCTTGCCATCTTTTTAACTCGTCCAAACGAGCTAAAATACTGGCAGGAGAGAAAGACATCTTTCTCACATATAATTTACTTACATTTACATTAAAAAGCAGTTCAATAAATTAATTTTTTATATACCAATTACATTAGCTTCACTTTTAAGTTTAATTTTACTTTCACTTAGAACTCTATAACAAATTAGTAACATTTTTAAACATTTAAACTTTTAAAAACTGACAGTTGTCAGCGTACAGGTTAACTAAACATAATCAAACAACGGTTTCTGGTTTTCTTTAAACTTAACCATTTAGCCGTTCATGAAAACTTACTTAAACTTTATGAAATACAAAAAAATATATAAAGACACATAATTAACAAATGTTTATTATTATTAGTAAATAAATAAATAGAAAAGTACAAAATACTTAAAAATTGCATTAACAATTACTATTTTACAAAAGTAGAACATAATTAGTCTTAATTATTTTTTAAAACCGCTTTCATCGTCATCTTCTGCTAATGTTGCAAGTTTTTTTATCATCGTTTTCGTTTTTTCTGATAGATATGCATCAACTTGCCCTAACAAATTTACTAGGTTTATGATTTTATCGAATCTCTTGTTTGTATTATCAATATCACTATTTTCATTGTCATTTTCATTATATGTCTTAATTATTTTATTTATGGTACCAGTCAAATTTTGGTTATTATTAGCAGATTTTCGAGAATTTTCCATTTCTACAGAAACTTCATATTCACCCATGTTCGTTCTGGCAGCATAGCAAATCTAGATAAAAAGTAAATACGTATCGGCTTATTTATTCTTTTGTTAGTTATAATTTAATTAATTAAAAATTGTTATATAAAATTTTCTAGATAAGTAATAATCCGTCTCTGTACTTACCAATAAGAATAGCGAAAAATATAAAATCACAAAAAATCTTTTCATTTTTAATTCGAACTTTTTTTACTTTATCTGGCACAGCACTAAACCTTAACGGAAATAGAGACCTATATTAATTAATTGCGGACATTACAAACTATTTATTTTGTTTTGATTTGGTTGATGAGTATACAAAAAGCATTTCCCACTAAATAAAAACGTAAGCAAAAACTTTTAATTGGGACATACTTTTAAGCATTTCTTAATTAGTACACGACATACGAGAAGCGTTCAAAAACGATTAAGAACCACTAAAGAAAAACATTAATTAACAGTAAAGTTTTTATTCTACTAATTAGTTAAAATGGTTGTTATTGTTGTTTTTTATTATCATTTGACTGTAAATTCTGAAAAAACTGTCTAACGCCTTGTACCATTGACTGAGCTGCATTAACGCCATTTTGAATACCATTTGCTATATCTTGTCCATTGGGCATGGGCATGACCAAGGCCTGGTAAGTACCCATGACCATGTTAGCTCGCGAAGAAGATTGTGATAGCCACTGCTGAATAGCTGATATTGGACCATTTGGTTCATTTTGTCCTCCAACTTTTTAGAATAAATAAAAAGTAATTTAATGTTAATTGTTCATTATTTTTCAAACGGACTCTGTACAGTAAAGAATGAATGCATGTTACAAATCAATAATAATTATTATTACTGAAAATTACTTCATACATGAAATAAAAAAAAGAATTAAATTTTTTACTTTATAAAAATATCCACCAAATTTTTAAAAAATGAAAATGGTTTATAGTTAAAAAAATAAAAACTAACCTGCCAAGCATAAGCTCAAGACAATCATACAAAGTTTTCCGTACATTTCCTTACATATCAAAGTAACATTCATTTTAATATTATGTGCAGTTTTATATTTTTATACCTATGTACATCACCAGGTATAATCATTACGATTAAAATAATGTTTAATTTACAATACAGAGATACATTAATTTATATTTATTCTGAAAGGCATTTATTATCTGATAAGTTCCAGATATTCAAATTTTTCTTTTTATACCTTAATTTTTTCGGTAAAAATAACTGTACAGAGTAAAAGTGCATCGAACTAATAGTGTATACAGAGTGTTGAAAATATAATGAACAGTAATAAAATATTCTAATAGAAATTTGAATTATAATGCAATTATTTGAAAATGGCGCCCATGCTAAATGACTTTGAATTGAATATGATCATAACTATCTATGATAATAACTGTCTATGATCATAATTGTCTATGATATGTCTTTAATCATTCTATGATCATAACCTCCAAAATATAAAAATATTTGCTGGCGGTTCTTAGGTTAAATTCGTTAAGTTTTTTTAATTGATTGTATACTATTTAATATTTTTAAAATGTCTTGGCCAGAAGTTTCACTTGCTAAAGCGGAAAAAAGACACGAAATTGTGCTGTCAGGTTCAACAATAAGTGCAAGAATTCAAAAGGACGGCGTAGATAACGAATTATTTGCTTTGATCGGCTTAAATTATTTGAGTTTAACGGACACATGCTTGGATAAGGTTTCTAGTAACATTAGTTGTTTGTCAAATTTACAAACCCTCGTTTTACATTCGAATAAATTAACAGAGATCACCTCAGAAATAACAGAACTAAGCAAACTAAAAGTGCTCGATTTGTCTCAAAATCAACTCAAAAGTATTCCAGAAAACTTGTCAGACTTGAAAGAACTGGTTTCTTTGAACGTGTCATTTAACAAATTAGAGAAGTTTCCTAAGTTTTCTAATAATCCCAAACTAAGCACAATAAATGCTGCTAACAACAACCTGATAGATTTTTTGGACGTTTGCTATCCAGAAAATGTGCACCTTTCTGAGATTAATGTTAGTGGTAATGAAATTGAAAGTATTTCATCTAACATTTTTGTTTTGGCTTCACTTAAAGTCCTGAAAATTAATGCAAACAAAGTGAAGATAATACCTGGCGAGCTTGCAGACTGCAGTAAATTGAAAGGTAAAGGTTTAACAAGAATTAATATGAAATGAAGGGATCATTATAAAATTGTTTTTCTTTTAGAACTTGATTTGAAAGATAATCCAATCAGTGACAAACGATTACTAAAGATGGTAAACCAATGCCATTTTAAACAAATTATAGATTATATAAGGCAGCATTGTCCTAGATCTAAAACAGAAATTAGTAATGGTAAAGTTGGCAAGAAGAGTAAAAAAAACACTAAGAACAAAAAGGACAGTGAATCGAGTGATACTAAAGAAGAAATAAGCAAAGAAATCAAATATAAAGTGCATGTAGAGAGATGCACAGATGACTGCCTTAAAATTATAATTGATCCAGAAGTTAAAGAAATTAGAGCACACATAATTGCATGTATTGTACGCAACATTGAATTTACCGAAGATTTATTCAGAAAATTCATCCAGTTACAAACCAAACTGCACGATTCAGTATGTGATAAAAGAAATTCAGCAACCATTGCTACACACGACTTAAAAAAATTGGTATGTTATACTATTTAGATTAGATAATATTTTTTGGAACTAATTTTATTTTTTTTCAGCCCCCTGGCAGTTTAAAATACACCGTAAAAACACCAGAAGAATTACAAATAAAACCCCTAAATAGAACTGTGATAATGACTGGAAAGGAATTGTTTTCAAAGCTACAGGCAGAGGCAGACGCTTTAAGAAAAGAAAAGAAGAGGAATACGTATTCAGGAATTCACAAATTCTTGTACCTTCTCGAGGGGCGCAAAAAATATCCGTGCTTCTTAAATGCGACCGGCGAAGTGATATCTTTTCCACCAATTACAAACAGTGATATATCGAAGGTAATAAAAAAACTCCTTGAATACTATAAATTTTTTCATTGGCATTATTAATTTATTATAATTGTATGTTATGTTCAAAAATGAAGGTCTTGGGTCTGAAGAAGCGACAAAGTGGCGAAAGATTAAATAGAGTAAAAACTTACAGAAGTTTGATTAGTTTTTTAATTTAACTAATAAAACTTCTACATAATCTTTTATTCTCTTGATAATCGTTTGGCTTTTCAGAAGGTACACGAATTGTACACTCAAGAACAAATGTATCTTCTGAAGAAGCGACAATATGGCGAAACGATTGTCAAGAGAATAAAAAAAATTGTGGAAGTTTAATTAATATCCTATTTAACTAATAAAACTTCCACAATCTTTTAATCTTCTCTTAACGATCATTTCATCACTTTGTGGTTTCTTTAGAAGGCACACGAATTTTTCTACAATCACACAACTAATTTATGTTCTGAAGAAACCATAAATTGGCGAAACTAGTTCTTGAGTTGGTGTATCTGTTGAAGAGTTCACAAATTATAGTGTTTTATTTATACATAGTCTTGACATTATTTATGTGTACTTATATTTATTGATAGACGCCGGCCGTGAAAGCCTAAGAACTACAGTATTGTAGTAAATCGTTAATTAAATTGTTTTCGACTTTTAGATGACCCTTGACACAAAGGACTTATTGTTAGAAGTAACGAGCAACGTTTCTCAGCCGATATGTAAGAGAGTAATGGATAATTTAATAAAAGAAATGGTTCTTTTATTCGATCATGATCTAAAAATAGAACAAGTTAAAATAGTAGACGATGAAGGTAATTTAAAAGTAATTTATCCTGCTAAAAATGACTTGGTATTTGATAACAGTATTCCGATAGCTGTAGAATTACAATAACACCTTTTTACTTGTAAGATGTAAGTAATTTATTTTTATTGCGATACATACCTACTTAATTACCTACATTCAATTAGAATTTTTGTTAATTTTCTCTCTTATTATTATCATCATCTAATGATTTCATTAGGATATTAAGTAACCAATAATTAATTATTTCAGCTTCAATTACTATACAAGTAATTATACAAAATAGTCTTGTTGCTTTTGTCATTTTGAGCTAATAAAATAGTTAAATAAATTGTATTATTATTTAACAACTTGCAGCATTGTTACGTTTTTAATGCCTTGAATAAAAAAATATAAACACAGTATTTCGTGTTTTTCTTTTCATTATATCATACTATACAGGGTGTCTATGTCGTGTATTTGATTATTACGGATTTTCTTGTTGAAACGTCTGTTTTGTTTTTAACTAAATATAGACCGAGTTCAGTTCAGGACAGATGTAAAACATCTATTTTAGTTCTCATCTTAAAATTTCCTTTATACATACCAAAAAAAACTCTAAAAAAATCTACACACTGTTGGATTCGAACTCGCGCATCTCGACATGGTAGATCTACGCTCTAGCCAGTGGGCCATTTAGAAAATGACCTTTGTGACAAGATTATCAACTACGCGGGCAAATTAAGTGAAAAGATAGAGAAAACAAATCTTCTTAGAAATTACAGGAAAAGTAGAGCGATATCTCTGATATTTATAGATTTAACAAAAAAAATGTTTTGTCCCTATTGGTCTTAAAACCTTGTATCTTTTTTAGATAACTTTTCTTTATAAGAAAACAAGTCTTTCCCATATAAACAGTAACTAAAGTACTTTTTTAACATCTTTTCAGTAAATGCTACTCTTTTAGGTACGAACAAAAAACCTTTTATGGTGCATAATGAAAAAAATCCGATAAAAATAGACAAACACGTTTAATTACTTGTTCCTCACTTATTATCAAGTAATTTTAATAATAATGCAGTTTAAATGTTTGTATTTCAGGTTGATATAGTTGCCTTATAATTACTTTACTGCAACTGGTTCATCGTCACCGGAAACGGAACATAGAAATGCAAATTTACACATGCAGACAGATAAAGTTACTACCTATCCAAATAAATACATTCAACTAACGTTTAATTTATTGTTTGTTTGTTATTTGTTTATGCGTGAAAATGCGTTAGAGTGTTATTGCGATTATAAGAGACTGTGTGCCCCAATTTATCTCAAGATAAAATTAATTTTTGGGTGCATACTAAACCGAAAATAAGATGATATACTAATTTTAATTAGTGAGCATATAAATAAAAGGGTCTGTCGATACTTTTTTGTTTATTTCGAGTACCTGCCCGGTCACTTAACTTTTCCAGTATGTCACTGCGTTATTTTTTTATTCTAATTGTTGCTCGTTACTCATCAGTTTTTTGTTTTCCGACGAGTGAGACAGAGCCGGACTACAGCAGTGGCAATGATTTGTCTTATTTGGGCTCGTCGGTGTTCGGCAAGCCCAGCGAGAAAACCGGCGAAAAAGTTGAGAATTGGGATGCCAAAACCGGAATCAACCCGGAAGAACTGGGCGAATACGCAGAGGGTGACATTCTATTTCCGGATACAAAAACAAAAAATGGTTTAATGGCAGCGACCTATAGGTGGCCCGATGGTGTCATTCCATTCGAAATAAGGGGATCGTTTACTAAACAAGAGAGGCAATTTATAATTTCTGCCATGAACATGTACCACAAATACACTTGTATACGGTAAGGTATTTATTAATACTTGCAAGCACAAGTCAGAACCAACGAGTGAAAATTTGGGCTCGAGACTGCAAAGTAGAGTTCTGAATTTTCAGGGCCCGTCAATATACCTAAGTCCGGGGGAATACCCCTTTTATACATTACAATATCGCGGTTTTATCCGGCAGCATATTTTGGTATTTGTTAATTCGCAGTTAAACCCTATAGAAAATCAATTTGTATTGGCGAAAATTTTTTTCTTGAAGACCGTGTCTTCTTAAGCCCTAATATTGGTAAAAATGGCACTTAAACCCGGTTTTTCATCCTACAGTTTTTAAATAAAAGTGTAGCAATTATTTTAACTGTGGGGAGACACATTGTACCTATTTACCTGTTTTAATTTAGATTTCGGTATCGAAATTCGTCTGATATCGACTACATTTCGATCGACAACGGAAGATCTGGATGCTGGTCGAGTGTAGGGAGAGTGGGAGGTAGACAGACCGTAAATTTACAGAGTCCAGGGTGTCTGATAAAAATTGGGACTGTAATTCACGAGCTTTTACATGCCGTAGGATTTCAACACGAACAGAACCGATGGGAAAGAGACTCATACGTAGACATAAAATGGAATAATATTGAAGAATGTAAGATTTTTTTATATTAATACATACATATATACATTTAATAATTATCAGACATTAATGTCAAATCAACTTAATTTCTCCCCACTATATTGATTACGTAAAATTAATGATAAAAGAATTGTTGCTGCCGTCACACTCTTACCGGGAATCGAACCCGGGCCACCGGCTTTCATAGCTTAGTGGTAGATTACTGGTGTGTTAATCTAGAGGCCTGGGTTCGATTCCCGGTGAGGGAGTGACAGCAGAAACAAATTTTTTCCTTATTAACTTTAGGTAGTATGTAGTGGGAAGTAATTAAGTTATACTACTAATTGTAAACACTTTCTTAAAAATATTGATATTAAGCGCCGGTGCACACTTGCGGCAATCGCCGCTGCGGCACCGCAATTGCGGCTTAAATTACTAACAGGTAAATGGGTTAATGCACATTCATCTGCGCGCCGCCGCGGGGCCGCGCGTCCAAATGGCGACCGTTTTGAACCGCAGGTCCCTACGGAACCGTGGCGGCACCGCTGCCGCTATTGCGGTTTTGTAGTACTCGTTTGTATATCGGCTGGTACACACTTGCGGCAAATTGACGCAAAAAAGGATGGCTGCTACTAGAACTTCTGAAGATTTGGATATAGAATTATTCATTGATGCAGTAAAGGGGTTGGTTCCCAGAGATATGGGATATTTCCTCAGAAATATACCTATACCATGAAAGAGTCAAAAACAGGTCTGCATGGATTATAATCTGTGAAATGTTTTCCGATGGATTTTTGGAGCTGGATGACAAGGAGAAAACATTTCTAGTGGGATTATGGAGACTCTTAATCTGGTATCTTTTGCGATCTTATCCTATCAGAAACTTTTGCTGTTAATTCATCAGATGAAGCAACACTCCTTCGAAAGTAGTTGAAAAATTAGTCAGGATTCTCCCTTAAATACGAAAACGACGTTACAAATGTGCCCCTCGTAAGCCGTAAATCGGTATATGGGTCTACCCAAAATCGTCTCGTTTTTTTTTTTCGATCAATAACGCATTTGTACACCAAATACGTAAAAACTGCACGCCTTTCATTAATAAAAACTTCCATTTTGCACTATTCAACTTGTCGCACTGACTGATTTTCTTTAAAAACGAATGACACTGTATTAGATATATATTTTTATTACTTTTGCGGCGCCGCAACAAAACCGCAAAAATACCAACAAGTGTGCAACAAACTTTGTAGTGCCGCTGCGGACCCGCGGCGGCAAACTGTCGCAAGTGTGCACCGGCACTAACATACGTATATACCGGGTGCCCCACCGAACGTACGAGTGAGATGTGGTGTTACAGACGGATGATAAAACTAAAACCAAGTGTTTTATTTATTTATCTATTCAACTATATACATATTTAATTTTTGTTTTAGCAAGATGGAATAATTTCGTGAAAATGGATAAGCAATTGGCATTCGGGTATGGAATTCCTTACGATTATAATTCGGTCATGCATTATTCTCGAAAAGCGTTTTCGAAAAATGGCCTGGATACAATAATACCGTTGGTTTGTATCATTTATAAAATATTTTTAACTTAATTATGGTTATTCATTAGAAATAATAATTTTGCTCATTATAAAATACATGTACAGTGTGTCACACATTCTAGTCATGAAATACGCCGTTTTATTCAGACTGCAATTCCAACCATTAATCAGAAATATTAATTTGATTCATTATAAAATAGATATACAATGTGTCACAAATTCTAGCCAGTGAAATACGTCGTTTTTTTCATTATTTATACACATATTTATTATTTGCCATAAACGTCGGTGTGACTCGTTCATAGATTTTCTTTTCGAATTATAATTTGAAATGTCTTTTCTAAAATTTAACAAATAATTAGGTCAAAGGTTCAAATATTGGTCAACGCGAAGGCTTCAGCAAAAGTGACATAGAAAAGGTTAAAACAATGTACACGTGCAAAAAGATTGATAGAACTGACGGTGGAGAACTGCTAATTGACGAAACCAATGAGGTCGACAACAGTGGCGGTCCTTTAGGCGCTTTGAGTTCCATAGTGTCTTGGTTTCTACCCCAAGACAGAACAACTACGGAAACAACGACAAAAAACGCCTGAATCAAGCATTATTTTACAAACAAATATTACATATTTCTGTAAAATTAACTGTTAATTAACTAATTTATGCGTTATAATAAATCGTAAGTTCTTTAAAAATTAATTTTGTTTTAATTTCATCACGTTTTCTAGAGTTAATGCATCGTAACAATATTAAGGCCAATTTTTGGGGCACAAATTTAATCAAATCATCAAAGGTGTCATTTTATTTTCATTTGGGAGGAGACCAATGATTTTACTCAATACATCATCGATGTTTTTAATTTTTCATTTATGAGAAAATTCGTTTTCTCCGTGTTTTCAAGTATAAAGCAATAAACTTAAATTGTCTGCGTAATGTGATATCACTAGAATCCTCTTTTCAAAATGGTCTAATGGCTAGCGTGCAAGTTTACCACGTCAGGTTGCCCGAGTTCTAATCCTGCAACGTGCACAGTCCTTTTTTAGTTTTTTCTTGTTGTATGGTTTGTATAGTGGAACTCGGTCGCTCATATAAAATAAATCAGGCAAATCGTATAATTTATTGTACCTACTTATACTGTAAGCAATATCATTCAACCCGGTATCCTGTAAGTACTTAAAATACAAAAAAAGAGTTTATTAACAGAAGAAAGTTATTTTGAAATCACATAAAGAAAATGATCATTTTTATTGAATTTACAAAAGAAAGAATTTTAGCATTATAATTTAATGTTTTCGACATAATTATAAGTGTAATATTATTACAAAAGTACGTCAGACCTTCTTCTATATAAAGTTCTTTTAAATTTAATGATATCTTTTATCGAATCAGGCAATTTTAATCCATTCAGAAGTGTATTATAATAACATGGTTTCTTTAAGAACGCGTTCTCATAAATAAAATATCGGACCCGATTCCTACACAATTCTAACAACGATGGCACTTCATCCATGTTATTAAAACAGTCAATAATTTCGTTATGTAATGCAACTAATTCGTCAGTACGATCAGAATTATCATTACAATAATTTGTCACCACGTTTCTGATAAAATATTCGTCTCTTAAGGTTTTCCTTATTGTACAAAAATTGACGATTTTTAAAATACCCTTAAGATAAACCCGAATTTCGAAAAAATTACCGAAGCAATCCCGTGTTATTAAACATTTCAAGTGTTCGTCAACGTCTGCTCCAAAATATAAGGCAAACAACCCCGGAAGGCTCGAATAGCCCCACAATGGTACCGAAGAAGGTTGCACGTCCATGTACACGAAAGCTTCAAACTCTTCGTCATGCCCAAACTCATTATAAAATTTTAATACGTCTTCCAGCTGCACTGGCAACCCGAGCGATAAGAATAAACAAATAATTTCTACTCGTACACTCCTTTCGATAGTTCTTAGATCGAAAGCTTGTAACAATGAGAAAACGTTATTATGAAAATTGTCGACCACAAGTTCGCTGGCAACTTCGCATTCAAGTATGTCATATAAANGTGCAAAACAGAAATTAATTATTCTAAATACTAATCGAATTGGAAGTCTTCATTTGTAAAATTAAAAAAAAAGGCAGAATGTAATTCTGTTATTAAACATACCCCACACATTGACTAATAATTAGACTTGAATAGAATAGAATGTGAAATTGTGTTAAAGTGGAAAACAAATTTATTATTTTATAAATCTAAAATGAAATTAGATTGTCAGTTTTTTTCTATCTACTTTTACTATTGTAAATATATACAGGGTGGATTAACATAGATATTCTCTTGTATGGCAAGTACTGCACATAGATTTAATTAAATTGAATTAGGTACTCGGGCAAAATACATTGAACTTTTTTTGTTTTTCGGTTAGAGATAAATGTCAAAGTTCAATTTCTATTGTTACGGGTATTGACATCAAAATCTGTCCTGATCAGTCTTTCTACAATTTCTACGTCTGCGACGCGATCAAGTGCCATGAACAAACATGTTTCATTGTCGTTGTTGACCTTGCAAGGATTAATATCAGGCAACTGAAGAAGGATTTCTAGAAGCTCGAAACTTTAGAGAAGAAATATCAACACTATCTTATTTTTATAGTTAAAAAAAAATCTTAATGATTAAAATTAATTATAAATCGATATCTCCCTGAATACGATCCTGTTGTGCTGTATATATACATAGAATTTTATTTGTTTTTTATTATTGTTTTGTCAACTACTTAGTACATTTTTTTACCATAAATCCGGATTGATTTGTGACAAAATAATGAGTCAAACAAAATATTTTAAAAAAAAATCTGTTTTTCTTACCTATTCATTTTTACAGCGGCATGCAAGGGTGTAAAACCATTTCGATCGCGATGATTTACTACAGATAATTGTTTTTTCAAGTATTTTTTAAATTTCTTAGTATCACCCTTGTATATTGCATCTGTTAATCGACATACGTTAAACAACCGTTCCTGGTTTTTGTGATTTTTAGGCATATTTTTTTAATAATTTCTATTAGATAATTAACACAAACAGATAATACTTCTTGCTCTTATTCTATAGAAACCTCGACTGGAGATAATCTTTGTGAATCGTATCATTTCCTTTTTTTTTTATTAATATGACCTTTGTTATAGATAAACAATAAGTGTTTTTTTATTATACATGTTTGTCTGTTCGTAAAAAAAATTATATTCATAAATCATAAAAGGTCTACATTATAAAATGATTATAACAATAATCATTATTAGTAGTAAACATATATCTAAGTTTAAATAGTTTTGTGCACGTTATTTTTTGAAAATATTTTCAGTTTTTGAATAAAATATGATTATGTACCTATCGGATAAATTTGAAACTAAAAAATACGTATTTTGAAAATGAATTAATAATGACGTCACACAATTTAATGTATTGTAACATGTAGATAACCCGCCATACCCAAAGAAACGTCAGGTGGCCTATTATACTTACTGGGTTTCCGTGATTGCGTCATAGATATAATATCTAAGGATTGCGCTGATTCTGGAAAGAGATTACTAGCGCAACCTAGGTAACCAAGTATAGGCCACTTAACGCTTCTTTTGGGTATAGTGGGTTGCCTACACGTGACAAGGGGGTTGACTAAATAAAAGCAATTCACCATATTGGGGAATCCGCCATATTGTATCTATAACATCGTCGTCACATCAGATCCGTCAGATATCTCACACCTAGCCCACTAGGAAGTAGCCAAAATGATTAAAACTTTGAAAACAATTTTTAAATTATGTTTTGACTAGAGTAAGAGCAAGCACCTGAAAGATAATTATTTAGACATGTTTTGAACATATTTTAAAATACTAATTTGTAGTAGTAGTACTTATAAATCATAGATTCGGTAATAGAAACACTTTAAAATGTTGAAGTATTCTAAATCGGGTAAAAGTCTATTGGGATGCGATTTACTGTTGTTTTAATGTTTTAATTTGCTGTTAATAAGAAACAGTTGAAGGAGTTCACATATTTTTTAATGAAAGCATCAAAAGACAATAATTTTTTATAAACATAAGCACTGTCACTATATGCATCTACGATTTATGTATATATACAAAAAGAAAAAAGTGTTTATATTGACAAATATTATGGGGTAATACAAAGTTAATAATAATACTGAGTAAATCAATTCAAATAAAACAAGTACGTAATAAAATAAAAAGAGTAATTAATTGCACTCATATTTTTTTGTATGGCTTCATATGTTCGTGTTTTAGGTGGATATAAGAAAAGTGTCCATTAATAATCACTAAGCGATAATCTCATAGTAAACTAAAAGACAGTGGTGTTACAAAAACGTAAATACCTGTCAGTTTAAAGCAATCATTATTATTTGTAACAACAATAACTCGACATTTTCGTTCCTTCAGGGGTGTGTTAAAAAAGAACTTTTTTCCCTATTTCATTTTGATTAATAATAATTGAATTATCTCACAAACAGTCCCCAAAAATGAGTTCTTAATTTAATGACTATGTTAGATATCTAATCGAATTTTACAGTTCTATTTCTACATAAGAATATTTTGAGATAACTCAGCTATTAACTTGAAATAAGAGAAAAGGTTTTTTTGGTACACTCAACTGCATTCGTGTGTATCATTTGAACGTTTAAATATGCGCTTTATTTCTAACATTAGAAATTCACAAAAATCTTAAAAATACTTCGTAATTTTAAAACATTTTCTTCATTACTATGTACTATTGTTCCAGTCACATTGGTATAATGTAATATACTGTTATGCTGCTTGTGCTATAGCTTCGATAATGATAATTATTACAAACAAATAATTAAGCATCGTAAAACCATTGTTCCTCATTTGTTTTTTTTTTTCTTTGTAAACCAGGATATTGTTGGACAAATCTAGGCTCCTAGTTTCTTGCAGAACGTTTCTGCCAACCTAACACTGAAATAGTTTTCGTCTGCATTAGCATAAGCAAACGTTTTCTCACAAATGGTATTTTTTGAGGTCTTTTCACCAGTGTGAGTCTTGATGTGTTTCTTCAGACTGCAATTTCTCGTGAATCGTTTAAAGCACATTCGACACTGGAACGGTTTCTCATCTGTGTGTGTTAGAAAGTGTATCTTTAAACTACCACTGCGGGTAAAACATTTTTCACAGATGCTGCATTTGTAGGGTTTTTCACCTGAATGGACTGATGTGTGCTTTTTGAGACTGTCATTTCTTGTGAAGCGCCTGAAGCAGAGCTTACACTGGAAAGGCTTTACACCAGTGTGAGTAAGGATGTGCATGTTGAGATCACCTCTACGGGCAAAGCATCTTTCGCAGATATCACATTTGTAAGGCTTTTCGCCCGTATGAACCAGTGTGTGCTTTTTGAGACTGCAATTCCTCGTGAAACGCTTAAAGCAAAGTTTACACTGGAATGGCTTTACGCCGGTGTGTGTGAGGAAGTGCATGTTGAGATCTCCTCTTCGTGTGAAACATTTCTCACAAATGATACATTTATATGGCTTTTCACCCGAATGTATTAGTGAGTGTTTTTTAAGGCTGCAATTTCTAGTAAATCGTTTCAGGCACAGTTTACACTGAAATGGTTTTTCACCGCTGTGAGTCAGAAAATGCATTTTCAAACTTCCGCTCCGAGTAAACGATTTTTCGCAAATTGTGCACTTGTGAAGTTTTTTACCATTGTGAGCCACTGGGTGCTTTGCGTTCTTTTTAAAGTGTTTTATACATAAGTTGCACTCAAACGGATTTACACCAACGTGAGTCAGAAAATGCATCTTCAGGCTTCCACTTTGAGGTAAAATCTTTCCCATAAACGAACCATTATCCTTTGTTGTTATTTACACACGAATTGAGGTTACAATTTTAAATCGATGATACAATTGTGAAGATTACTAAATTATCTTTACTTAAACCGCACATTTCAATCACACAATATAACAACAATAATTGTTAAATACAATTACCAACACACGGACGCGTATACGTATGACAACGCATACATTCAATGCTGGTTTTCCCGAAGACATAGGCGTATTAATTTGGTTTTTCAATTTGTATTTGAATTTACACAATACTATCGTCAAGAGTAAGTAATACCATTACATAAAAACAATTTATAAGATTGAACGATTAGTTTTTACGAAAATTAGTTACTTTTATGGTTAAATTTGGAACATTTGCATTAAAAAATTAATAATTAATACCTCTGAATAACGTTAAGTAGACGCCACTGTCTTCTGTCATTTTTTAATGTTCCCAAATGATACCCAATATACAAATCATAAAATAACCAGATTGTTAATATTCTTTTTAATAAATCACATTAATAAAAAGTCATTGTTCCGTATTAGTAGGTAAATTTTGTTTTTTAATAGTAATTTTAACTTTTTTGTTCTTCATGAGTTCAAGATCAATCTTAAGCATTTTAAACCATGTACATCAAAAACTTTAAATATAATGCATTACCATCATATTATGGAAAATTCGGTAACAAATTTGCAATTAAGCAGATAACCCCCAAATGTTCCTTGTATTGAAGGTTGCATAACACAATATGCATAATTTTCATTGTAATCGCCTGATAATTAGAAATGTTCATTATGTTATTAATGAAAATTGCATACTGCATTTTTATATATTTAGGGAGAATCTTATTTTTAAAAGAACCGAAGTTTTTGTAGTTAATCATGTATAGGTACCTAGAATTGTATAAGAAACCATTATGTCAATCTCGTTTGTTTAAGTATTTACTTTTATAACAATAGTTTTATTAGAAATAAATAAAGTTTAAATTAAATATTCTTTTTAATTATAAAAAATTTACCTAAAATCGGTTATAAATTCCTATTAAAAATGTGAAACGAGAAATACATACACACATTTATACATTGGGTTGCATATTAGATAGTATTGATTAGAAAAACGTTTATAAACAAAAACATATTTGTATTATATGTGCTGAATCTGTTACATTGAAGAAATTAATTAATAAATATTTAATGGTTTTATTTATTAGGTAATTTGATAATCTCTTAAAAACTTATACAGTTAAATTGCTATTTTTTTTATCGTTTTGCAGTTTGAAAACAAATACTAAAAATAAAGGTAATACTGTACTTAATAGTTTAATTTTATATTGTGATTGCCGATTAATAACAAATAAATATTATTATTAGAATTATAGAGCTTCGAGGAATTTAAAAAAAAAACTGGAGCGCTGTTGTTAACTGTCAAAACTTCAACATTGACGTAATGACTGCGTCATCAGACATGCGCTCTTAGGCAACCCACTTTGCAGTGAGTGAATCAGTCAATTGTGAGGCTGTCGGAGGTATTTGCATGTGTAAAATAATTAATTTTAAAAGAAAAACATGTTGATTAAGGAATAGTAAGTACCCCTAGACTTATTTTTCCTGAAAATAATCGTTCAATCTATAATTCATGTGTGGGTTATTAAACGATTGATTGGCATCTGAGGGCTGCATAGAAAACAGTTTCATTTCGTGTTTATTCAAAATAAAAAATGAACCAACAACCCTGATAACAGTTTAATGAACCCGAATCGTGTTTTAATTCGAAATAACCGGTTTTACTAAACGTCAGACAAAATTTTTACTTATATTACAATTAATAACCCAACCTTGAAATATGTGTTCCACTGTCATTGGAACTGCATATGTCAGTTTTAAATAAAAATTAATGCATTTATCGCGCACCTAATTATTATTTCTCTTTTCTAGTCGAGTTACTTTACCCCTTACAGTAGAAGAGGTGAGTTTTTGTACTGTACAGTACTACGTTAATCAGCAGCTGACTAATCATTTTTGTTCCTTTTGTTTTAGTATCAAGTGGCACAACTTTTCAGTGTCGCTGAAGCTTCAAAGAATAATACAGGAGGTGGTGAAGGGATAGAAGTGCTTAAAAATGAACCCTTCACGAACGTTCCTCTTTTGGGGGGCAAATACAATTCTGGTCAGTATACTTACAAGATTTATCATCTTGCAAGCAAGGTACCTACGTTTATTAGGTATTTAGCCCCTAAAGGTAGCTTAGAAATCCACGAAGAAGCATGGAATGCTTATCCGTATTGTAAAACTGTTATTACGGTAAGTTCCTTCTGATTGTATATTATATACCTATTTAGTACGATTTTTTAAAATGAATAGGATAACTGTTATGAGTCAACAATACATATTTTCTGTAATGATCACGAAATGTTTTAAAATTATTTTTAACTATTAACCTATACGGTACGCATATAATATTAGGTCATTAATTAATAATGACTGTATTTATTATTATTGTATTTTATGTTTTTTGCAAACGATAAATTAAAAAATACAATACAAAGGCCTAAGTAATTATAATTGTACTTTGATCAAGGAAAATGAACAGGAATTACTACTTATTCACCCAATAGAAACCTGAATCACAAGTAACTTTTATCTAAACTAAATGCATTTGTTTATCTTGTAATAAACCATTTTTTGTGTTGCTCATTCAAACTAATTTAAAATTTAGATTGATGTATTACCGCGGCCTACTATTAACGGAAAAGTCATAAAGCGTTTAAAAACTCAATTAAAAACTAATCTCACATAAAAAATGAAAGGGACGAATGATATTACTGGAATAAAAATATAATTGTGAGCTTTGCAATAAAATGTGGACCAATGCTTTACAATGAATGTATAGGGAGAATGCTGTTATATTAGCTAGAAAGTTATAATGATTTCAAAAAAACTTAAAAGCTAGTCTTGTATGGAAAATTGAAAGAGGAGAGGTGTTAGGGCTACAATCAGATATAATAAAAGGAAATCAAAACAAAAGCAGATATTTGTATTAAGCCGTTAAAAGTGGACGGTGTATTACCACATTTAGATCTGTTGTCTAGTATCAATAATTCAATGGAGGGGTGAGGTATTACCCGTATTACCGATAGGAAATTGAAACAAAAGCCAAAATTGTTGTAGTAAAAAGTTGTAAGGCGATATCAAAAGGGGGGAGGGGTGGCGGCGTCAAAATTTAAAAATAATTGTGTTTATTTTTTCCTATCTAATTATTTGCTTCATTTAAACCGGTAACAACGTTATTTTTATCGTCGAATATTACATAGGTGTTCATTTATTGTTTTAATGTACGTTGTACACACTTCTATTTTTAAACCGTCGAACAATTTAAATTATTTCTAACAACAATTTCGAAGAGAAAAGCGTTAAAATAAGATCGTAAATTCCAAGCAACGTGGTCATTACGATTTTTCGTTTACACACGTTGGGTGTAGTAGCGTGCGTGAAAAAAAGCAACACAAACGAAAAAAAAAAAACAGTAATGAATTACATAAGTAGATGGCAAAGGTACAGCGTCATCCCGCAATTAAATTTAAATTTTGTAATCATGCATAATCAATAGGTCGATTCAAAGCACGCAAATTAAGTAACAACTGAAACGGCAAATTTTAATTAAGGTGTTTACATATGTTACCAAGTTCACCGCTTTAATAAATAATTAAGGTCAAGTAGGAAATCGTGTTAAAAAAAAAAGAAAAATAAATAAATAAAAATCAGTCAATTATAGGTATGACTCCGTTGTCGAAGGTTGGGCACATTACAATGGAATATTATGAAAATAAAAAAAAAAAATTCAGAAATAGTTTGTGAGGTGGCCGAGAGGGTAGTAAATTATTGCAAAATTTTAATTATGAAATTAACAAGTGCAAAACAGAAATTAATTATTCTAAATACTAATCGAATTGGAAGTCTTCATTTGTAAAATTAAAAAAAAAGGCAGAATGTAATTCTGTTATTAAACATACCCCACACATTGACTAATAATTAGACTTGAATAGAATAGAATGTGAAATTGTGTTAAAGTGGAAAACAAATTTATTATTTTATAAATCTAAAATGAAATTAGATTGTCAGTTTTTTTCTATCTACTTTTACTATTGTAAATATATACAGGGTGGATTAACATAGATATTCTCTTGTATGGCAAGTACTGCACATAGATTTAATTAAATTGAATTAGGTACTCGGGCAAAATACATTGAACTTTTTTTGTTTTTCGGTTAGAGATAAATGTCAAAGTTCAATTTTTTGCAGTTTTGATAAGTTTTAAATTTCAACGCCATAGCATGATACTAAACATGTGAAGCACTTTTTTGAAACTCGAAAAACAAAAATCTAAGTTGTTTTTTAAGTCCATAAGACATATTTTCGATTAGAATACAGTGGAGTAGTCAACTTTTTGATGAAGTTTAATTAGAATTTACAACATAACGTTGATTTTTTTTGCGGTAAGAATCGTTGTGTGCTTGGTATGATTTTAAAAAAGACAAGTTTATTTTGTATTATTAAAATTTGTAAGTTATTGGTCCTATTTTTAACATTTTTTTTACGTAAAAAAGGTTTTTTAATGGTGTAGAAATAGTGTATAATGGTTAATACTAAATGATAGTGTCAAATAAAAATATTACTACAATTTGTATTAAAAAATTTTTTGGAAGCTAAATTTTTAGATACTTTTGAATCGTGACAATGTTATCTAAAGTTCTAATCGATAATTGATATTATAAATACATTTGTATAGATATAAATAATATTCATATCGAGAATTCATAGCAATAAGTATTAGTAAAAATGCTAGTTTTTATTATTATGGCCTAGATGCGATTGGCAAATAGAAGACGAGTTAACATTGTATTTTTTTTGAATGATTATCTAATCTGTTTTAAAGTATCTTACGATTAGTTGGTTTATGGTTGGGTAGAACGATAATATGTAAAATATTTTTCAATGACATTTTCTTAATAACGAACAATTGGGTAAACTGTGGGGACTTAATAAACATTTTGTCACCTGCAGAAATACCAACAAANGTTTTTATTTGTATTCTGCTTGATTATTTGTTTACCTGATGCGCAAAGATAAAAACAGTCCATAATTAACAATTACCTAGGTTGTGTTCCGAAATATAACCCAGCATAGTGGCCAGTGCTGATGACGTCATGAACTGACGCCATACTGTTAATTCGTTCCGAAATATACTGGCCAGTGCTGTGACGTCAAATTGACGCCATATTGAGAATAGAGCTTGTGCTCATTTATAAAACTTTTGCTCCAAAAGTTATTAAAGTTTCTTACAACAAAAAATTCCTCAAAGTCAGATACACACACATCCGTTTGATATACTACTACATCACACTTGTCTCACCAGTACAATATGGCGCCGATTCATAACATTATCAGCACTGGCCAGTATGCTGGGTTATATTTCGGAACACACCCCTAATATACATCAAGTTGAAAAGTTCTAAATACACTGGGCGTCTAAAAAAGATCTTGGATAACCTTTTAATTATTGCTAACACAATTTCAACACTGTGTATTTATTAATGATAAATTATTTCTATTAAACGTGTCTTTTTACTAGTTATTTTTCTTTGTATTTACAGAATCCAGGGTACATGAAAGAAAATTTTGTGATCTGTATAGAAAGTCTACATCTGCCAGACAAAGGAGATAAAGAAAACGTAAGTAGAGGAGGGAACTTGATATGGTAACACTGTTTTTTGCTTGCACTTTATCCGTGAATTTTTTATTATTATTTTTTGTATTAGGTGCACGAACTGCCGCCAGAAAAATTAAAACAGCGAGATGTGGTGCCCATTGACATTGCAAACGACCCTGTACATTCTCATGATTACAAAGAGGACGAGGATCCCACAAAGTTCAAGTCAAAAAAGACAGGAAGGGGGCCTCTTGTAGGACCGAACTGGAAAAATTCAGTGCAACCAGTTATGACATGTTACAAATTAGTATATGCCGAATTTAAATGGTTCGGTCTTCAGGTATGTTTCGTATAAGTAGGGTGTATTGTCATCTTGTGGTTGGTTCCAAAAATCGAGAAACTGAAATTAATGTACGATGCTACATTTTAGGATTACGTATGCTCCAACAAGGTCCACTAGTGTGGATATCTACTTGCTGAAACGAAACATTTCATTTTAGCAAGTAGATATCCATATATTTAAATGGACCTTGTTGGAGCATACGTAATCCTAAAATGTAGCATCGTACTACAGATGGCGTTTACCGCGCCATTTGTGGTATTTTCTAAAACGCGCTGTTAAGACA
>NW_020439140.1:76701-80427 GCF_000699045.2 Agrilus planipennis | reverse complement strand
TAGTAAAAACAGCTGCTGTTTTATCTAAACTTATATTTGATAATTCTAAAGCATCAATTACTCTTTCTGTTAAATACTCGTAATGACTAAGGTTGGTTAGAACTTTGCAACAGTTATTTGAAAGTCCTTCTTCTGAATTCAGAATGAAATCAAATAATTCCTTGCAAATGCAAAGCCCTGAACTTTCTCTGAGGTTTAGTAACGCTTCAGCACCCTTCTCTTCTGCTGATACATTTATTAATATTAAAATAACTAGATTGTGCTTCTTATTCTGCTTATCTTTAAGTAATTTTGCTATGACAAATAACAAATTTGGCTGCTTTATAAGAGCTTCTAAACCTTCTTTGTGTGACGTTACCGCTGAAAAATACATATAATATATCTTTTTCTATCATTAATTGCTTTAGGCAAGTATTTTGATGGATAAACAAATAATAAATTAAATTATAAACCTACCTACTATGTCTTCTAACCCAAACATTAATTTTTTGGTACTCATTGCTTACGATAAACTGTGATAAACTCAAATTGAAATATATTTTAACAAATTGCACACCGTAATAAATGCATTTAGTTCAGTTAATATACTTATTCATGCTGAAATAAATAAATCATGCAGGTGATTTTAATATTTAACTAGACTATTTTACAGGTTATATTATTACCATAGATAATTATTACAATAGAAAAATTGGTAGATATCATTGAGCTAGACCACAGATACAGGCACAGTGTTCCCCATAGATATACAATTAGTAAACGTCGATGGTGTTCCCATCGACGTTTACTAATGGACATGCCTTAGCCGTCAGAATTGTGATACAACAAAAGAAAGAGATGGAACGAAGTTTCGGACAATATCTATCTCTCTCACGATAGTGCGTAAGCGTGTCAAGAGATAGCACTAGTCCGAAACCATACGCCATTTCCCTCACTTTTCGAGCCAAGAAATTATTACAACGACATACGGTTAAGGCACGTTCATTAATATATGTCTATGGTGTTCCCCTCCACTTCAATGGTACATATTTATTTACTGTAGCTAATAGATACACAAATTCACCAAGGTTGTAATTCACAGAGAACAATTGTCACAAGAGTTTAGACGGAACACTTAGGTGAGTTCCGAATATATCCGAACGCTGAATAATTTTAAAAGAAGTGGCAAGATACTCAAAATGAAAAAAAGAATTTAGCGCAACCAGTGATTTAGTAGACTAAATTTAGTAAGCTATGGTTGCCTCAAGTTTTGTTTTTATTTTGAGTGTTCATTTTCTTAAATTCATTCAACGTTCGGTTATATTCGTGACTCCTTCGGTTTGACGGTTAAACTCATTCTGAAAATTATTCGTCTCTATGGTAGTAACTTTTATTACTAATGTTTCTATTAATGGTTCTATTGTGGTTATATAACCATAGATAATAGTTATATAACCATAACCTCTAAAAACATTATCTGTGGTGTATTTTAAACGTTAATTGTTGTGTGGTTATAAAATGGTTTGCATTTATTATGTATTTATTACGATGTGTAGTTTAATATATTTTGATTTAAGTTTATCGTAAGTAATAACTAGATGGGTTCCAAAAATTAATGTTTAAAGTAAATTAAAGTTTACAATATGAGTTGATTAACTGCATTTTATGTATAAAAATCCGCAGATACTAATGATACTAATTAATAGCGAATGGTATATTAAAATAATTTTTTAGCTGTAACGTCTCATAAAGAAGATTCAAAAGTTCTTATAAAGCAGTTAAATTTGTTATTAGCCGTAGCAAAATTGCTTAAAATAAGAAAAATAAGAAGCACAGTTACATTAACATTAATAAATGTATTAGAAGAGAAGAGTGTTGAGACGTTACTAAACCTCAGCGAAAGTTCAGGAATTAGTATTGTTAAAGAATTATTATATGTAATCCTCAATTCAGAAGGATTTTTAGAGCACTTGCAAAATTGTAACAGTTTGGGCTTTTAACCTAAAAGAGTAATTGATGCTTTAGAATCATCAAATATAAGTTGAGAAAGAATAAAATAAAAACTTGATATTTTTCTTATATCAAGCTGTGCTGAAAAACTGTTTAAATGTTTTGCTTTACCTCATTCATCTCTTTTAATTTCTCTTCCCTCCTTATTTTGTTTAATTTAATAAATAAATACGTAATTGAATTGTATTGTAATTTTGAAATATATACTATAATAATTTTAGTAGTCATTGTATGACAATAAGGAAAACTGCTACTGGTTGAAAATAACAATAATTGTTTTCAACCAGTCATATTAAAGATTAACTCCTAACTAAAATATCTACCTTATTTCAGGATCTTCATCCCTTTGTTTATCTTCAGCAAGATATTGTAAATCAATGGGTAATTTATCATTATCCTCTTCATCAAATTCTGTACCGTCCGCTAAAGGTAACAGAAGTCTGGGTAAAATGTCCACATTCTCACTCAAAAGCCATTTATGAAAGTCCGTTTCAAAACAACAGTTTCGTATCATACCTTATTAAACATAAGAAAAAACAAATAATAGCAGGATATTTGTTAATAGAATGTTGCTTCTACTAACCAACAATTCCTTTCCTACACACGAGACTTTCTGTGTACTCAGTGTATGGTAAAAGCCGTTGCAAAATNCCAATTTAATGTATTGTAACATGTAGATAACCCGCCATACCCAAAGAAACGTCAGGTGGCCTATTATACTTACTGGGTTTCCGTGATTGCGTCATAGATATAATATCTAAGGATTGCGCTGATTCTGGAAAGAGATTACTAGCGCAACCTAGGTAACCAAGTATAGGCCACTTAACGCTTCTTTTGGGTATAGTGGGTTGCCTACACGTGACAAGGGGGTTGACTAAATAAAAGCAATTCACCATATTGGGGAATCCGCCATATTGTATCTATAACATCGTCGTCACATCAGATCCGTCAGATATCTCACACCTAGCCCACTAGGAAGTAGCCAAAATGATTAAAACTTTGAAAACAATTTTTAAATTATGTTTTGACTAGAGTAAGAGCAAGCACCTGAAAGATAATTATTTAGACATGTTTTGAACATATTTTAAAATACTAATTTGTAGTAGTAGTACTTATAAATCATAGATTCGGTAATAGAAACACTTTAAAATGTTGAAGTATTCTAAATCGGGTAAAAGTCTATTGGGATGCGATTTACTGTTGTTTTAATGTTTTAATTTGCTGTTAATAAGAAACAGTTGAAGGAGTTCACATATTTTTTAATGAAAGCATCAAAAGACAATAATTTTTTATAAACATAAGCACTGTCACTATATGCATCTACGATTTATGTATATATACAAAAAGAAAAAAGTGTTTATATTGACAAATATTATGGGGTAATACAAAGTTAATAATAATACTGAGTAAATCAATTCAAATAAAACAAGTACGTAATAAAATAAAAAGAGTAATTAATTGCACTCATATTTTTTTGTATGGCTTCATATGTTCGTGTTTTAGGTGGATATAAGAAAAGTGTCCATTAATAATCACTAAGCGATAATCTCATAGTAAACTAAAAGACAGTGGTGTTACAAAAACGTAAATACCTGTCAGTTTAAAGCAATCATTATTATTTGTAACAACAATAACTCGACATTTTCGTTCCTTCAGGGGTGTGTTAAAAAAGAACTTTTTTCCCTATTTCATTTTGATTAATAATAATTGAATTATCTCACAAACCTAGTAGTGCCT
>NW_020439140.1:74283-76371 GCF_000699045.2 Agrilus planipennis | reverse complement strand
AGGTAAAAGTTGGTCTGTGTTCTGTCGGAGCTGCCTGCGACGCGCTGATGAGATCCAAAAAGATCGAAATCGCGATCCGCGTCTGGCAGTTTCGACAGAATACAGACCACTTCGAATTATTTTATGAAATTAATGTGATGCGAGAAACCTACAACATCCCACATTTCTAACTATTTGCGCCTTTTTACCCCTGTTTCTTCCTAATATTTCTCAAACTAGTCCTCCCCTTTTCCTTATTGAATTAAATAGCGCATTCTATTTCCCTACTCTAATCTTTTCTTTCTCCTAAAACTAAAACATCCACTATGTATGAAATATAGTTTAGTCCAATTCTGTTAAGATATTTTTTCGGTTTTTAATTTCTTCATTTTTATTAACATTACTTATTTACAGAACAAAGTGGAACAGTTCATTCATAAAAGTGAAAGACGGCTTTTCACCAATTTCCATAGGTGAGTTTCAGAACTTCATAGTCACTTACTAAGAGTATTATCTGTACTATAAATACACCTTGTATATGACAAGTAATCTTCATACTAACGCGACATTTATAAGAAAACAAGATGGGAACAATATTGTTTCATTCAATTTGGTTCTACAAAATTAGAGAAAAAAAAAATAAGAGTATGAAGATGACACCTTGGATGTCGAAACGTGTTTTAGTTTTTAAACGTATTTGTGAAATCTTGGTTAAAAGTGTTTCTTTTATTTCAATTCCACAGGGCATCGTGTAAGTAATGATTTTTAATCATAATTTTGCCTAATTTTTTTTGCCTTATTTTTAAACGATAAGTCAGCAACTACAAAGTTTACTTTTGGGGCAATTTTCTACAGAATTCAATTTCCCTAGAATTTTGAGATCTAAATTTAGCAAAGTTAGAGCTATCTGAATGAAGTAATGGTTTTGCCCAATACTTTATTTTCAAAGCTAATATCTCAAAAACTGTGGAGTTTATAACATTGACTTTTAGAACAATTTTGTAGAGATTTAGTTTCTCTCCAAATACAACCTACGGTAAAGTTTCCTAAGACAAGTTCATCAAAGTTAAAGCTATTTGAATGAAACAGTCTTCTGATGTTTAATCACTAGTTTGCCTAATTTTTCATTTCGAAATCTTATATCTCAAAAACTGTAGTATACCTAAAATCAGCTATCTAAATAATTTTGTAGAGAATTTAATTCCCTACGAAGTTGCCTTTAGTAAACTTTCTTAAGTTTAAATCCTGCAAAGTTGAACTATTTGAATGAAGGACTTTTAATGCGTAATTGTTATGTTGCCTAATTTTTAATTTCTAATGCTTATATTTCAAAAGATAGAAAGTTCGTAAAGTTGGTTGTTAGAATTTTATTCTCTACAAAATGACATTTAGCAGAATTTCCTAAGACCAAATTGAACAAAGTTAGAGCTGTTCGAATGAAACAATAATTTTTCCCATATTCCTTTTTGATATTGACCTTAAAACCCGATGAGATACGTCTTTGTTATGGTTAAATTTGGAACATTTGCATTAAAAAATTAATAATTAATACCTCTGAATAACGTTAAGTAGACGCCACTGTCTTCTGTCATTTTTTAATGTTCCCAAATGATACCCAATATACAAATCATAAAATAACCAGATTGTTAATATTCTTTTTAATAAATCACATTAATAAAAAGTCATTGTTCCGTATTAGTAGGTAAATTTTGTTTTTTAATAGTAATTTTAACTTTTTTGTTCTTCATGAGTTCAAGATCAATCTTAAGCATTTTAAACCATGTACATCAAAAACTTTAAATATAATGCATTACCATCATATTATGGAAAATTCGGTAACAAATTTGCAATTAAGCAGATAACCCCCAAATGTTCCTTGTATTGAAGGTTGCATAACACAATATGCATAATTTTCATTGTAATCGCCTGATAATTAGAAATGTTCATTATGTTATTAATGAAAATTGCATACTGCATTTTTATATATTTAGGGAGAATCTTATTTTTAAAAGAACCGAAGTTTTTGTAGTTAATCATGTATAGGTACCTAGAATTGTATAAGAAACCATTATGTCAATCTCGTTTGTTTAAGTATTTACTTTTATAACA
>NW_020439140.1:52050-71246 GCF_000699045.2 Agrilus planipennis | reverse complement strand
GAGCTGCCTGCGACGCGCTGATGAGATCCAAAAAGATCGAAATCGCGATCCGCGTCTGGCAGTTTCGACAGAATACAGACCACTTCGAATTATTTTATGAAATTAATGTGATGCGAGAAACCTACAACATCCCACATTTCTAACTATTTGCGCCTTTTTACCCCTGTTTCTTCCTAATATTTCTCAAACTAGTCCTCCCCTTTTCCTTATTGAATTAAATAGCGCATTCTATTTCCCTACTCTAATCTTTTCTTTCTCCTAAAACTAAAACATCCACTATGTATGAAATATAGTTTAGTCCAATTCTGTTAAGATATTTTTTCGGTTTTTAATTTCTTCATTTTTATTAACATTACTTATTTACAGAACAAAGTGGAACAGTTCATTCATAAAAGTGAAAGACGGCTTTTCACCAATTTCCATAGGTGAGTTTCAGAACTTCATAGTCACTTACTAAGAGTATTATCTGTACTATAAATACACCTTGTATATGACAAGTAATCTTCATACTAACGCGACATTTATAAGAAAACAAGATGGGAACAATATTGTTTCATTCAATTTGGTTCTACAAAATTAGAGAAAAAAAAAATAAGAGTATGAAGATGACACCTTGGATGTCGAAACGTGTTTTAGTTTTTAAACGTATTTGTGAAATCTTGGTTAAAAGTGTTTCTTTTATTTCAATTCCACAGGGCATCGTGTAAGTAATGATTTTTAATCATAATTTTGCCTAATTTTTTTTGCCTTATTTTTAAACGATAAGTCAGCAACTACAAAGTTTACTTTTGGGGCAATTTTCTACAGAATTCAATTTCCCTAGAATTTTGAGATCTAAATTTAGCAAAGTTAGAGCTATCTGAATGAAGTAATGGTTTTGCCCAATACTTTATTTTCAAAGCTAATATCTCAAAAACTGTAGTATACCTAAAATCAGCTATCTAAATAATTTTGTAGAGAATTTAATTCCCTACGAAGTTGCCTTTAGTAAACTTTCTTAAGTTTAAATCCTGCAAAGTTGAACTATTTGAATGAAGGACTTTTAATGCGTAATTGTTATGTTGCCTAATTTTTAATTTCTAATGCTTATATTTCAAAAGATAGAAAGTTCGTAAAGTTGGTTGTTAGAATTTTATTCTCTACAAAATGACATTTAGCAGAATTTCCTAAGACCAAATTGAACAAAGTTAGAGCTGTTCGAATGAAACAATAATTTTTCCCATATTCCTTTTTGATATTGACCTTAAAACCCGATGAGATACGTCTTTGTACACACAATACATAATATATGAAATGTGGTATCGATTTTAAGTCAATTTTTCTTGGTGAATTAATTAGACAAGTATTCTGTTGGATTGACCGCTGGCACGGCTTGACCATGGATGACATTAGGGCAATAGAAGACAAAACGAAAGAAGAACTGGAACAATTACGGACTAAGGGCGAAGTTAGGGGGATGAAGGCAGATGCGGAATAAATAAACGATTGGGACAGATAAAGTTACCAACTTAGGCTTAAATTTATTTTCGTTCCTTTTCTATTATAGCAAAGCGACAAGCAACAGACAAAGACAACTGAGCGATCGATTACTTTGAACTAATACTTAATTAATTAATAATATTTTTAATGAACATTTGCTCTCGACGTGCTCAAAATTAATCTTTTGTGCCGACCCCTCGTCTTATTCCTGCTTTCCTCCCTTAGGCCGAAAAAATTGTATTTTATTATTGTTTAAAAAAACAATTATGTGAAGAATAATAAAAAAGATGTGAAAAAGACTGTACATCAGTTTTTTTGGGGGACAAAAAAGCTTCTCATTTTTAAGCCACAATTATAAATTGTAACAAATATTTTAACGATTTGTATTTGTAAAGTGATCCAAAAATGTTACATTATTTTTCCAATAGTTTTATATTTTAATTGGTGCTATAAATAATTTATTGTTATTATTATTATTTATTAATTTTCAATTTCATAGAAAAGAAAAAGGTTTTTTTGTCTTCCAAACTTAGTTGCTTGCGTACCTAATTAATTAGACAAATTAAATTAATAAAAAAGTATTTTACTATAGTGTAAATACAAATAATCCAGTTCAAAGTGGTCTAGTATGTAAAATCCAGCCAGTTCATTNAATTATTTAATGTTATATTATTGTATAAAATAGTAAATTTCAACGCGAAGACCAAACAAACGAGCATACTTATTGTTGATAATAATTATTACGATTATTTGTGTGTTGTTGCATTTTTTAAATTTATAATAATATTTGCTGCACAATTCTTAAAAAATGGCATTCCTAAACAGAATAAGTGAAATGTACGTACTTTCTAATTGGGGTACCTGAAGTGCATTTTTTTTTGTACAACAAATAGCAATTTTGCAAAATTTCTTGTTTTTTTTTGTTTTTAATGGTAATAATAATACTATGTACCTATCGAATTTCTTTTTTTCGTTTCAGAAAATATTGTACATATTAAAAACTACGTAATATTATTTATTGCTGTGTGTGCAAAAAGCAAAATACATATTTTTTTGTTGATACAAAATTCAGTTTTTATTAAAGGGCAGCAATTCTTATTCGTTTTGTTTTCTTTTTTTTTGTGCAGCCTTAACAAAAAGCTCCTCGTAAAAGAGGTAAAACAGTGGAAATAATGAAAAAAGAAAAATCACTCTAATGCAAATTTGTTTTACGAGATGGGCCATGATTACATAAATAAATAGAGAGGGGGGTCCTTGAATAGTGTTTTAATGGGGACTTTTCAAAATTGATCAATTATGATGCTAATCTTTGACCGATTTTGATGATCGGTCGATTCCCATATATTATAACGTGGTTAATAGGAATATGTTTAAAATTGAAGAAGAAGTTTTCAAAATTAGCTAATGTTGACGCTCTCTGACGGTAAAACTAGTTGTAGAATCGAAACGTACCCTGCTGAAACAATACCCAACCCAATAACTGGGAAAATTGGAAATGGTTCAGTGGTGTAGATGTTCCGTTACCATACAAGTGGGCCCGGGCTCCATTCCCAGCCGATGCTACGCCTTTTTTCTTTGTAATTTATGTCTATTAATTTTTTACTAATTTCTTATATTTAATTGATTAGCATTATAAAATTTCTTACGTAAGAGGTGGGGGGAGTCCAAAAATTATAGAAACACGTTTTAGTAATGTATGAATAGGCCCAGCCCCTAAGGAATACCAAAATACGTTTACATTAGATTGATTTTTCTTTTTTATGTCATTTATAGATAAAACCTTGTGGTATTCATTAGTTTTTTATCAATTACTAAATTTTGTGTGATTATTAGTTGTATAATAGGTAACGGTTGACGAAAAGCATTAGATTCCAATTCTAAAACCTAAAATTTAGACTGAAAATTGTTGAAAACTTCCATTAAATTATCTATTAGCCACATCAAAACCAGGAAGTGTAAATGCGTACAGGGTGTTCCCTAGTATTTTCCGTAGATAATACAATAGTTAGAGGTTTAAAGTAGTTTACGATAGAGGTAAAGGAAAGTGCACATTTCATGAACACCCTGCACAATAATGCAATTATACCATTAATTGAATAAATCAGTTAATGTTCTCGTTCGTTGTTGTGTACAGAGTTTAAAAAAAAAAAAGGACGAGGCTGGACGATCTATTCAAAACAGAAAAAAGAAGAAAGTTAGATTGATGATGTTACCAAAAAAGTATTGATTAATTTTCGATAATCTTTTCGTGCATGTTATAAACATTTAACAAATAATATAAATAATTGTTGTACAGCAGGTTACATAAAATATAAAAAAAAAATTGAAAAGTCTATAATAAATAATTCGTATTTATAATAAATGTACAAAAAAACATACTTCGAAATAAGTCATAGATCTATACATAATATCTAATATTGTACTGTATAATAGATGAATAGGACAGAGATGATGATGTTAAACAGTTCTTTCAACATTCTCTAGGTGTATATAACATTTTACGTGAATACGTACCTAGCAACAATTATAAATGGAATACCTACATAGACTTTTAATTGCAACATCTCAATGTGATTATTATTAATTGTTCGTTTAAACAGCAAACAGAAATGTCAATTTAAAATAAAGCATTCAAATAAAATACTTCGTTCATTTTTTAGGTCTTTAGTCTGGTCACAGTCACAGTCTTCGGTCTGAATATTTTTATCAGAAATGTTTACATGAATGTGGGAGGGGAGATGCGGAAAAGAAAGACTAAAACACAAGATCTAGGAATCACAATTTAAATTTTTGGTAAAAAATACACCTACATATTAATATTTGAAAAATCTACATATAAATATACAGGTTGTCCCAAATTCATATAAAATTTATTGATAAATCTACACGACATAAGCAGGTAAAATTTGCACGTTTGTTTATATGTAAGAGGGTAATCTTCTTCTAGAGGGCAGTATCATACCTAAGGGGGGTTATTGAAGTAGAACCCTCCCGAAGTTTAAAAAACCTTGACAAGGATAAGATATTATTCATTCATACTCTAAAAGGGTTGCCGCCTTTTCAAGTTTGATAAAAAGACTAAAATCGTGCATTTTCTCCCGGCTCCCAATTTTGACGTAATTAATCCCATAATCCCGAGTTTATTAAATAAAATTTTTGTTTAATGTGTTTTGTACACATATAATAAGTTATTAAACGACAATATTGAGAGAAGATTCTGTTTTAGGGTACTACTAGCGCCAGATAATGGTTTCAAAAGAAATTTAAAAACGCAAATACTACTTCCGATTGTAAGTATATGGACGGACAGATATGCATATATACAGGGTGAAAAACAAACCAAAAAGATACTCTAATTAATATTGGGATCCGTCAAATGGGAGAAGCCTAAAAACATGGCGCCAATTAGGGAAAATTATCGTAGTTCCTATTGGGATCCATCAAATGGGAGGAGCCTGAAAACATGGCGCCAATTAGGGAAAATTTATCGTAGTTCCTATAGTGTTTTGTACGCAAGCCAATTTAAACACCCCGCAGATCAAATCATGATAAACCCCTAAAATTTCCTGTATACTATGCTTCATCAGAATTATTTAGTCATTAAAGTAGTTTTAGAGAACGCGACTGGTGCATACTTATTATATTTTCGATTTCAGCGCCACAAAACTTCAACTAAAAAATACCTTCATCGTTTTTGTGACTGATTACTCGCAAACTGCAACGATTAAAATGAATTCTGTCAACAAATCTATTAATACGTAATGATAATATTTAAAGTTGCATTGCGTTAAAAAGTCTCAAAAAAATAAAAAATCAGTTATGACTCACAATAAACATGAACGCGTTGAAGATCCATCGATGCCTACCTGTAACAAAAGGGGAAACATCAATATGGCATACTAGTTTGTAAATATTAATAGAACACCCCGTATTTATATAAGATCACATACAGACTGTATCAAACAAACAAATGAATACAGAAGTTTTTTAATGAAAATTAGTTAATAAGCGTTGTTGTATAACGCCATTAGTTAGTTACGTACTTTATACTTTCTTTAAATAACTTCATATTTAACAATAACATAATCATTCACAACATCTTTTAAATTCACTTGATTAAATTAAACGGAAACCAAATAAATGCTTCATACATTAAAATTCGGTAAACTTATTAACTTACCTTTCATCCTTTTGAATAATAAAATAATTCCTCTTGTCAAGCATCTTCCTCCTGGTTCCACACTATTTCACAACACACTCGTATATGGTTAGTTTAAAAGAAACAGCATTTACACTATCACGGTTATTAACACATCACATAATGAATATAATATATATAATAATAAAAAACTTTGTTACAATGGCGACTGCAAACCACAGGGGTGTGTGACCATGTGGTTAAAAAGTTCCTTTATCCGCGGCGCGAACGCGTACGCGGACCCGCACATCTCAAGAACACAGCCAAACTGATCTTCAGTTTCCGGAATTCGAGCAACCAATGGATGGTGATCTTCTTTTTTCTTTTCTAATCATAGATGCCAATATTTTTTCGTGCTTTTGACAATTGAAAATTAAAGTTGGCCCACTTGAATTTTTATTATTATTTCAATGATATTTACTTAATACTGTGCGAACGTTATTTACCCTAACGAATAAATTTCGGTTACCTATAAATCTGTATTTACATTTACAATTATTCAAAGCGAATTTTAAAGAAGAAAGTGAGAAACGATGACAATTTATTACCATTTTGGAAGTTATTGTTATTGCAGAATTAAACAAGAAAAATAATAAGAAGTGTAATAGAAAAGTAACCATAACAAAAAGTGCCATTATCACAAAAGTACCTTTTTATCTATTTTATTAGAGTAGGTACTACAAGTTTTGATGAAATAAATGTTGTAGTGGTAGTAGTGCCTTCAGTCTCCAAGGATCCCAGGTACGGTAGAGGTTACTTCAAATGAAATTCGTTACAAAGATATGATTTTTATCTCTACTACACAATTACTTATGTTTGCAACTTTTCGACTTAACGTTTTAATTATTAATTAGTAGCTTTTACCTCAGATTTCGTCGAGTCAAAGTACTAATGATATTGTTAATTACAGAAATTTTTTGAGAAAATACATGCAATCTGATTAACACTAATGTATGTCAGGTTGCATATGTAATGTTCTAATATTTGCAGTCCGGTCTCGAATTCGGTTCTGCCGTTTCGAAGATTAGATCGTACAGACATACACATTTCTTTTAAAGGACTTGAATTTCATTTTTGTATATAAACATATAGATTTTACTAAATGATGTATGTAAGCGGTTTCACAATCCTATACTTTCAACGCAAATAATAAGTGATTTATGTAAGGAAAAGTTCATAACTTTACTTAAAAGTTGTATTAATTACCACAGATAAATGTTACAATGAACCAACGGTTTATAAAGGAATTTAAAAATTTATTATAAAAGGAAATAAATTAATCGTTTTCTTCTAGTATTTCTAAATCGAATTTGTTAAATTTTTCCTGCAAATCTTCAGGTACCTCTAATTGCTGTAAATCATCTTCGCCAATTTCATCCTCTGTTCTTTATTTAAAAGAAAAGAAATTTTAAAAATTATGCTAAACTTTCCCTATTGGTTTCTTTTTAAACGAACAGAAAAACAAATAAATTAAAAAAATACCTTATCAAAATATTCACCAGATTTTCGCATACAACAAGAGCCTTTTTATTCTGTTCCCATTTATGAAGTTCTCGAAGGATCACATACGTGTTTTTATCTCGAATGTATTCTCGATTTTCTCTCTTTGAACACAGCAAAGTCAATGACTCAAGTAACATGCACCTGAAAAATATAAATAAATACGTAATTGAATTGTATTGTAATTTTGAAATATATACTATAATAATTTTAGTAGTCATTGTATGACAATAAGGAAAACTGCTACTGGTTGAAAATAACAATAATTGTTTTCAACCAGTCATATTAAAGATTAACTCCTAACTAAAATATCTACCTTATTTCAGGATCTTCATCCCTTTGTTTATCTTCAGCAAGATATTGTAAATCAATGGGTAATTTATCATTATCCTCTTCATCAAATTCTGTACCGTCCGCTAAAGGTAACAGAAGTCTGGGTAAAATGTCCACATTCTCACTCAAAAGCCATTTATGAAAGTCCGTTTCAAAACAACAGTTTCGTATCATACCTTATTAAACATAAGAAAAAACAAATAATAGCAGGATATTTGTTAATAGAATGTTGCTTCTACTAACCAACAATTCCTTTCCTACACACGAGACTTTCTGTGTACTCAGTGTATGGTAAAAGCCGTTGCAAAATGCATTTTTCTTCATCTAGGATAAGCTTTCTTCCTCGTGGTGTTTGTGAAAGATTTGAAAAAAATAATCCTAAATAATCTAGACCTGCACTACCACCAACAGAATTCTTGTTAGTAAAAACAGCTGCTGTTTTATCTAAACTTATATTTGATAATTCTAAAGCATCAATTACTCTTTCTGTTAAATACTCGTAATGACTAAGGTTGGTTAGAACTTTGCAACAGTTATTTGAAAGTCCTTCTTCTGAATTCAGAATGAAATCAAATAATTCCTTGCAAATGCAAAGCCCTGAACTTTCTCTGAGGTTTAGTAACGCTTCAGCACCCTTCTCTTCTGCTGATACATTTATTAATATTAAAATAACTAGATTGTGCTTCTTATTCTGCTTATCTTTAAGTAATTTTGCTATGACAAATAACAAATTTGGCTGCTTTATAAGAGCTTCTAAACCTTCTTTGTGTGACGTTACCGCTGAAAAATACATATAATATATCTTTTTCTATCATTAATTGCTTTAGGCAAGTATTTTGATGGATAAACAAATAATAAATTAAATTATAAACCTACCTACTATGTCTTCTAACCCAAACATTAATTTTTTGGTACTCATTGCTTACGATAAACTGTGATAAACTCAAATTGAAATATATTTTAACAAATTGCACACCGTAATAAATGCATTTAGTTCAGTTAATATACTTATTCATGCTGAAATAAATAAATCATGCAGGTGATTTTAATATTTAACTAGACTATTTTACAGGTTATATTATTACCATAGATAATTATTACAATAGAAAAATTGGTAGATATCATTGAGCTAGACCACAGATACAGGCACAGTGTTCCCCATAGACATACAATTAGTAAACGTCGATGGTGTTCCCATCGACGTTTACTAATGGACATGCCTTAGCCGTCAGAATTGTGATACAACAAAAGAAAGAGATGGAACGAAGTTTCGGACAATATCTATCTCTCTCACGATAGTGCGTAAGCGTGTCAAGAGATAGCACTAGTCCGAAACCATACGCCATTTCCCTCACTTTTCGAGCCAAGAAATTATTACAACGACATACGGTTAAGGCACGTTCATTAATATATGTCTATGGTGTTCCCCTCCACTTCAATGGTACATATTTATTTACTGTAGCTAATAGATACACAAATTCACCAAGGTTGTAATTCACAGAGAACAATTGTCACAAGAGTTTAGACGGAACACTTAGGTGAGTTCCGAATATATCCGAACGCTGAATAATTTTAAAAGAAGTGGCAAGATACTCAAAATGAAAAAAAGAATTTAGCGCAACCAGTGATTTAGTAGACTAAATTTAGTAAGCTATGGTTGCCTCAAGTTTTGTTTTTATTTTGAGTGTTCATTTTCTTAAATTCATTCAACGTTCGGTTATATTCGTGACTCCTTCGGTTTGACGGTTAAACTCATTCTGAAAATTATTCGTCTCTATGGTAGTAACTTTTATTACTAATGTTTCTATTAATGGTTCTATTGTGGTTATATAACCATAGATAATAGTTATATAACCATAACCTCTAAAAACATTATCTGTGGTGTATTTTAAACGTTAATTGTTGTGTGGTTATAAAATGGTTTGCATTTATTATGTATTTATTACGATGTGTAGTTTAATATATTTTGATTTAAGTTTATCGTAAGTAATAACTAGATGGGTTCCAAAAATTAATGTTTAAAGTAAATTAAAGTTTACAATATGAGTTGATTAACTGCATTTTATGTATAAAAATCCGCAGATACTAATGATACTAATTAATAGCGAATGGTATATTAAAATAATTTTTTAGCTGTAACGTCTCATAAAGAAGATTCAAAAGTTCTTATAAAGCAGTTAAATTTGTTATTAGCCGTAGCAAAATTGCTTAAAATAAGAAAAATAAGAAGCACAGTTACATTAACATTAATAAATGTATTAGAAGAGAAGAGTGTTGAGACGTTACTAAACCTCAGCGAAAGTTCAGGAATTAGTATTGTTAAAGAATTATTATATGTAATCCTCAATTCAGAAGGATTTTTAGAGCACTTGCAAAATTGTAACAGTTTGGGCTTTTAACCTAAAAGAGTAATTGATGCTTTAGAATCATCAAATATAAGTTGAGAAAGAATAAAATAAAAACTTGATATTTTTCTTATATCAAGCTGTGCTGAAAAACTGTTTAAATGTTTTGCTTTACCTCATTCATCTCTTTTAATTTCTCTTCCCTCCTTATTTTGTTTAATTTATCTTTGTTGTCATTATAAACTAATAGAATGTAATATTCCTTTTACAGCCTTCCTATTGAACTTTATATCAGTAAGATGTATAAATCGACCTAAATTAAGTGCTCCAAGTCCAAGTGAAATATTACATAGCCTAATTCTGGACATCTTGCCAATTTTTCTGGAGGCAGAAAAATTAAGGATTTGTAGGAATGGGTTGGTTACTTCTTGAAGACACTACCAGAAAGCATGACACAGTAGGAGATAGGAGAAATTTGAAAATTAATCATTAGTTAATTATATGGTATTCATTTCTTTCCTTAATTTTTTTAAGAATACTGAAATGAGAGCTACAGTTTAAGGATAAATAAAACCAGATCTGATGTTTCGTTTGTTGCTTGTAGGTTTTATCAATGGGTCAAATAGTAATATTATGTAAAAACTGTCGCCGACGTTTCGCCATAAATTATTGGACTTTTCAACTACTAGTTTTTAAAAGTCATTGAAGATTAATGAACAGCCTTAAAAAAGGCCGATAAGTTGAAGCCAAACGTCGGTGGTGGTTTTTACATATTAAAAAGCTATTTGTCCCTTTTTGGCTTTTGATTCCTTTAAAAAATTAGTTAATTATTAATAAAGCATTATGATTTTTTTGTTGAATTTTAGATGAAATGATGAATGAAATTTGTTTTTGTTAAATTATTTGAATTAAATTCAAAACTATCTTCATTATTATCATCATTTACCCTAAATTTTGTTTTATTTTGAACGTTTGTATTCATTAGCAAAAATAACTAATTGGTGTTATTTTACTTTACAGGTCAATGCAGTGGGTGTTATTGTGTTTATTGCGCTTTTATGAAAAAAAGCAAGTAGTCTACATGCCCTCCTTCTCGTGCAACCTTTCCTGTTTTCTTTTCCAATTCGGATCAAGCTGTAGTTAATAAAGGTAGGATTTCACCATTTAAAAACTTTAGATAGATGCTAATTAGGTCGACAACTTACATTTAAGATATTGTACACAGAACGTTTATAAACTTTCTGTCAAACAACAATTTGAATCGTTTTATTCGAATCGGCACATAAAAAGACTATTGTCTCTGCTTAATTCTGCGCTCATTTTTATTGCTTTTCAGTGTTTTAGAAGTTCAACAGGCCGAAAAGCTTTGAAAACGAAAATGAGCGCGTTTTTATATATGTAAGTTTTACGCACTTATCTATGCAACCTGCACTTACGTCGTGTATGTTGCGTTGCATATGTCTGATCTACTGCAGAACCAGAATATTGTGATTGTTATTTATTCTTTAAAAATTTAGTTATTTCGAATACGAATCTTGTTCGAGTGAACAGTAGAATATCCCTTCAAATATAGTTTTTGCGAAAATTATTGCGTGAGACCATTGTACATTATTAACAAGAAAAATAGTCATTCAATAAATATAATTATGTAAAGGGTGAACTAAAACAATAAAATACATACATAAATTATGCAACAAATAATGAACTTTCGAAAAATTTATGTCATCAGTCAAATTTGAAATTATCCGCATTCTCGACGTTGTGTTTCGTTGAAAAAATTTGCAGCATTGATTCCTGTCTGACAAGTTCTTTCTTGAAAAGAACAGATCCTGTTAGACACCTGTGTTGACATTTTAGAGTAACATTTTTGTATTTCTGCTTGTTAGGGTTGAATATTTTTCGGAAACGAGCCTTTCTGTGTTGATAGTAGGCCCATTTTGCAGATGATTTAAAAAACGATGACAAGTCCTAACGACAGTGTCGATTTTTAAAATTCTTTTTTTATAATCAACGCAGAATGTTACCTGATATTTTAAACATTTGTAATATTTCCACAGTAAGCAAACAATAATGGGAGAAATCGTTACGGCCAGCACGATGTAATTGGCGATTTTGTAGGTTTCTTCACTAAGACCTACGCGAGCGGATTCCACCATAAAAAACAGGAACGTCTGTAATACAGTCAGTTAAGCTTCGATTACGTTTCTACATTTATCAGGGTGGTGATTATTATGTAATGTGAGCATAACACCTAACACCCCAAACAACTACTAAAATTCAACTACCATTCCCAAACGTTTGTATTTTACGAAAACTTGTTTTATCGTTTAGCGTAAGTTCTTTTTGCCATTGTAAGTATAATGTGTTGCCTACCGCATGGACTTCAGCAGTACAAGTTTCTGATGTATTTTATAATAAATATTTTAGTTTATTGATACGTTTATGCGTATATAGTTACTTACCAAAGATAAAATGGCATCGATTTTCCATAACATGATCCAGTAATTCGAAATGGGTCGATTAAATGCGAAATGATAGTCGTTTTTTAATCGGTGCGCTCCGTATATGAAAACGATTCCAATCAAACTCAGAGAAAAAATTATCATTTGAACAATTATCAAAGAAGATTTGCGTAGGGAAAAGAAAAGGTCGTATCGATGTGCTGTTGCGACGAGACAGTTGAAAGCGTAAGACACTGCAACGAAAACGAAAGTTACGACAGTTCGATGTTTGGAGAAATACGGAATGCCATCGGCCAATGAGTCAATTGCAGCCAAAACGTGCGCCAGAGTTAACATAACACATTGAAATGTTATCGATGTAAACCATAGAAGGAGAATTAAGACGTGCCCGGGAATTATCGATATCAAATGGGTACCCATTGCAAATATTGCTACACGTCCTGAAAAGGTTTAATTTATAAAAAAAAAATATACGGTATCGTATACATACGCACCTCTGCCACCGACACACTTATATGGAGCGTTGAAATCCTCCAAGTAACCTCCGATAAACGATGGTACACCAAGAAATCCCAAACTTAAATATGTAGCTCTAAATATCGTCGTCAGTACAGTTGTTTTTAGTGGATCAGCGTCGTCTGGAGCGAGGGACGCTACATAAACGAGGAAGCCCGGCGTTGCACATTTCGTCGTAATGTTAACAATGTGCATCCAAAACTGTTATTATAAAAGAAAACAACTTATATTATTATACCTGTATATGTACCAACTACGTAGGGTGACCATATTGTTTTGACCCAATGCTATACGGATTTAAAAAAAAACTGTTTATTTGAAAATAATTTATAATCCAAGATCATTAAATTTTTAAAACTTTGTGTGTTAGCAAAATTTTGTTGTTCATTCTCATCGGATTGGATTAAATCTTCTGGAAATATTCAATCTTCAACCCAAAATATGTGAGATTAAAAATGCTTAGAATTTAATAAAAAAACAACACGAATGAACAACAAAATCTTATATATATGGTCACCCTGCAATAATATTAAAGATAATAATCTGTTGTATTATACATGTGGGCGTTAGTAAGGAAATAATTGATGAAAATACTGTCAATGGAAAAAATTAGAAATGTGGTGGTGGATATTGAAAAGAGTAGCAGAATAAAGGGCACTGTGGAAGTCAGTAAGGATAAGGAGATATATGTGGAGTGATAGGACATGTTTTGAAACACGAAGGCCTAGCTAGAAACATACAATCGCATTATGTACCGTTTTGTCAAATAAAGGACTTTTTCGTATAATGAGTCTAGTTTCATTATAAACCTTGCTCTCCCTTAGAGCAATGAACAGGTAGATAAACACGGGGAAGATACAGGCACACACACTACATATAACTATAAAGAACTTCATCTTTTCCATACCGAGTAATACAGAAAAGTAAATGATTGTCCAAAATATGCCAACGGAAAGGGCCCATTCGAAGTTAATTTGTCGAAAATCCTCCCCTTGTACATTATAGCCTTCCTTGTTGTACCTGTGAAAAAAATTACTGCATTTATTAGTTAACATTAATAATAATTATAAAATGCACCTAAATACCTGCATAAAGGTGCGATATCTACCTTAAAAACTCGGCAGCTGATTGCGGGGGTGGCAATTTTTCTACGCAATTATCGAATTCGTATCCTAATCCGCAGCAGTCATCTTCCCAGGAGGTATTGTATTTATCGCTGGTAAAATTTGCAAAGGGCACATAACAGAATTCCGTGGCCCCTCTAAAATTACAAGTGAACCACGGTAACGGCGACGAAAATATATCGAAGAGATACCGGGACGCGAGGGACGCGTAAGAGGCATCCAGCACGTTGTCGAAAGTGATTAGCAATAAAACGGAAATTGCAACTCCTAAAAATAACATTCCATTAAATTACCTGACACTAAATGTCGTTAGTTTATGAAACGACAAACTTAGGTGTGCATGTCAAAAAGTTTGATGTTCTCTAGTGGCCATCTTAGGTGTAGGTGCGTAAATTCCTTGAGCCGAAATTGACTAGAAATTTACCCTGAAAATTTTTAGTGAGACCGCGGTTATTTATATGATCAAAGGTCACACATGAATAATAATAAAATAGAAAAATTGCTTACTCCGTTATTTGAAAATAAGAATATTTATTGTACACAAAAAAAGCGAAAATTAATTTAAGTATACCAAAATTTCCAAAACGTTCTACGTCTATTCGCTTACGGCATAGAGTTAGAAATCCCGGATTGTTTTCCAAATGTGCGGGTTTATATTTTTATATCTGTTAGTTGGATCAAATTAAATTTGGGAATGTTTAATAGTTAAGATCGCCGGCCTAGGTACGAACCCTGCTTCTACGAGTGACGTGCGGTTCTATTGTAAGAGTTTTCAAATTAATGTTACCCTTCATAACAGGCAGGCAGTCCCAAATTCCTATGATTGTTTTTCGGCAATACATACCCAAAAACGTGAACAGTAACATCAGAGGCATTTCGAATATTGCAGTTATTATACAATAACCGACAAACATGTTAACTGAAAAATATGTGTTACACTTACAATTTTTTCGCAAACATGAAATAAGAAAAGGTAGTTCAGTGTTGATTTTATTAATATTGCTAGAAGTTATTTCAATTACCAGCCCCGTAATGTAGGGTCCAGTGCACGAAAGCTATTATCGTTTCACATCGTAATTGGAAACTAAAGACAATAATTATGTAATGCCTATAAGATAGGTACTTCCTTTTTCCAGAAAAGATCTGAAAAATAGAAAATGCAAAATCCGGGACAATTGAAAACAAAAACTATAATTAGGCTATAGTTTGGCTTCGCTGATTCATTTCATTTGTATCATTAAATAATATTTTTTGCGTGTAGAAGCAGTTAGGGATGCTAATTTATATTTTTCGTTTTACAATTAATTAAACCACAATCTGTATTGTAATGGATAGACAACTCAACATACACCAAATATCGGCTACTTTACGAAAAGTAATTTTTTATGCTGAAGTGTACGATGTGTTGCATACCTATTTACAAACAATTCCTTTAAATTTAATTTATCAAACAATTTTTAACACAAAGAAAGTGATTAAACAATTTGTTCGCAAAAGTGAATTTCGAACACTCAAAGCAATGGTGCTAACAGTTTCGAGCTCACAGTAACTGATAGGGGGGAAGGACTAATAAGTACAAAGAAAATTAGAAAACGTTTTTTCTCGAAAATAACTATACTATCTTCGAATAAACCTCAAAATATTCCGTAGAAATAGTGGAATACACGCATATCGAATTTTATTGTTTAATATATTAATAAGAAAATCATACTTGTGTTGTACCTACATTTTTACAAAAAAAAAGATGTAAAAAATGAAATTACAAAATTTACAACACTACTCACATTATTTAGGCGTTTAGTAAAGCCGAGGCCTTTTTGTGATTTCAGTTCTTTTAAACGTATCTGTTCTTGAAATCTCGTTTTCGTATTGGTGGAGGGTAAATGTTCTTTTGCTAGGTGTACCGCTGCCATGTTATAAAAGCATACTTTTCACCGAGCAATCAAGACAAGAAAAATAAATTGAGAAACGTCAAATAAGTTTCGATGGTAACGAGAAACAAATACGTTCGGTATAGAAGAAAAAATTTTCAACAGATTAGTATTTATGTGACGTGTATCGGGTGCGTACTTTAGGAAGGACGATAGAAGTTTAGAAGACATTTAATTAACGTTTGTGAAGGAAAGTGGTGCAGCTGAGACAGCCGATGATAGGATATTCTAGAATTATAACAATTTTGTTTTTTTCACTAAGATAAACAACTTTAATTTTTTGCATTATGTTATGATTTATTCGAAAATGAATTTTTTTTTATTTTTTAAGCTTTTGTAATGGTCACATTCACAATCATAGTCATTGGCTTTTGTCCTGATAACGATTGTTAAAGCAACCACGTAACCACCTTTATGAAAACTGATGTGGTTGTTTCAAAAATCATTACCAGAACAAAAAAGGAACTGTCAGGGAGACTTTTCCATCGGTGTTGTTCTTTTGTATGTCGCGGGAGATACCTACTTATGCATTTCTCAATAATCAAAAGAGGTACTGCTAAGAAATTAAATACTTGTTTATTTTAACATGCAATTTATGATTTAGGAAAACGACAAACTAAAAAATAATTGGGGTGTTTCTTTCATTTTAGAATGAATCCTACTTAAAAATGCTTAATCGACAGTAGGCTGAAGTCACTGCACCCCTCGAAGACCATCACAAACAGCAGCTTGGATATTTTGGATCCGCTTCAGATACTGTTTAAATTTGTTTATCATTATAGAAAAAGCAAGCATTGCGAAAGGAATACAACGAAGACAGTAACAGGTGAGAAAAGGCTGTACAGTTATTTGTTTGTATAATGATCTAGTTATTGCTGAAAAAATTTATATAAATAAGTATATCAGCCAGCCTGATGTTTTTTTGAAATATCCAAGTCCTTTGTATTTCTATTCGCTTATAATTTTGTATTAAAAGGGCCTTCATGTTCTTGAACTGTATGAAAAGAACACTTTGGACAATAGTTAATAGATTAGACATGGTATTAGTACAATAACTATTAGATTAGACATGGTATATCATCTTCATAAATGCCATCAGCGAGCGGATCACTATGCATTCAAATTTAATCTTATGATAAAATACAAATATCTATTAACCATTTTAAAGTGGGAATCTTACGTATGCGAATTCCGTCTGTTCAATAAAAACATTTAATATATGTACAATAGACAGATAAAAGATATGATTTCAAAACACAATATACAGATAGTACAGTAATCCTTATTTAACTGCATACAAATCCGCCATCGTATCAAAAAATTCTAACCTTAAAAATTGCTACGGAGACTGTTGCTGTCAGGGGTAAATTTTAGATGTTTTTTTTAATTATTGTATTATAATTGAGGCATTTAAGAAGTAAATTTTCACTGGAACAATAGAATTCGTTCTATCAAAGGCAGACCAGGGTTCAATTGGTATTCTCAAGAATGCCTTAGATAATTTAATAAAAAAGTGTAAAGCAATGGCACGTTAGCATTGAGTTGAGACTGCCACATAATAAAAAAAGACATGGAAGTCTGAAAGTCTAAATGTTTGCATTCCTTATCCTATTTCTTGTTTGACATACCACGAACCTCAAAGTGTTTTGAATAATGTGGATCTAAAATATATAACAATGTGAAACACCTTTGGCACATGTGGAATAAATAGTCATCTAGTCTATATGTACATGTACTTTCGTGAATTTTTTGCTCGAAAAAGTTTAAATTCGTGGAGATCATGTGTGGTATGTTCCAGTAAAATTATTGTCGATAGTGAAATTTAAGGGGTGGAGAACTTATACTTACGTTTTTAATAGGGATGTCAATTGTTAATTAATTACATACGGTCGTTCTTTAATATAACAAATCATTTTACAGAAACATTACGCAGCTTTTTTGGACACTAAATGTCGTGGGATGTTTGCTGCGGAGTTCTCTTTCACTTCAGGCCTGTTGCTAAAGGAAGGATTTATGACGATGATTTGGCGACGTGTTGAGAGGCCCCTTCATAAAGGTAAATGACAGCATTAATTGCTATAATTACACTGATTAAACTCAAAATCGATTATTTACTTCTTACTTTGAAAAACTAATAAATTCATTTAAAAATTATTTTTTAAGTATTTGTATTTTTTGTTAGAGTTCTGGGTAATTGAGAAATTTTTCAGTTTATTGAAAAATTGATGATAAGGTGCTAGAAATCTCAATTTCTGAGACATTTGTAACCTACTTTCATTAAACAACTTTTAACCATCCTTTCAGAAATATTAGCAGAATTAATGTGAAACCCTTCTTTGCAGCAGTGTGGAGGTTAACTTGTTACAAGTGATAAAGCATTTATTTTAAATTTATTCTTGATTTGGTTGCTTTAATTAAAAGTGGTAATTAATTACTTTTTCTTACCCATTTCTACAGATTGTCGTAACAAATGGTAGAGAATTAAAGTTAATACAGATGCTGCTGAAACAACCAATGAATACAAAGGTATTGTTTTTTTTTTTGGAGTCTCCACAATTCAACATTATGCAGTTAATTATCGACCTGTAAGAGGGAGGTAACCGGACATTACTTCAAAAACCACTGAAACAGCAAATTGTCAGCAATGGTATTGTTTCTGGATTTGGTTTGCTCATCACACTAGTAAACTTTGGAACTTTACTTTCGATAGTTAATTAAGGTGAGAATACGTGATATAATTATTATAAATTGCTCATTATTAATATGTTACCACCCTATCTGTTTCAGATCGACGATGGAGAAGACAAGGAAGATCCCGTAGTTAGAAAATTCCTTAACTTGCATGTTATATCTAATAGAATTATTTTTTTTAAGTTCATTTTCATTTGAATTAATTATTGTTTTGCATGCTCATTATAGTTTATTTTATTTGAGTTAATTTTTGTTTGTAGATGTTCTAACTTTTGTTTAGTAGAAGTTGTCTAACATGTCTCTTGCTTACCTCTTCGCTTAGCTTACTGCATATTCTTACTTTAAATTGCTTTGCATTTACCCTACGTCTTCTACATGATTCAATGTTTCGTTATCGTGTGTCTTCCTTCTCACCCTTGTGGAACTAGGGAGGGCCTCCCCGAACGACTTCCCTTGGGCTTAGCTATTTAGTTGATCTTAAAAGTGTCTTATACACTTTTCGCGAGTCTACTCTAGCGTTACTTCCTTTCAGACAGGGTACAGTGGGTTATCTGGAATAGGAGCAATAGGCGACTGCCCAGCTTGCCTTGGCGAAATCTGTCCGATCTTCTCTACCA
>NW_020439140.1:39109-51164 GCF_000699045.2 Agrilus planipennis | reverse complement strand
AAAAAGACCTTTTGCGACTTATGCTCTCCTAATACAAATTTTCAGATTTAACAAAATTTTCAGTTTTGCGTCATAAACGAGGGATGGTCAAAAAGTTATGGAACAATCAAATTTCAAAAAACTTGAATTTTCCATTACTTTTCGACTAACCCTCGTATTTGGCTCAAAACTGAAAATTTTCATAAATTTCAACATTTGTATTAGGAGAGCATAAGTTGCATCGGGTCTTTTCAAAAAACAACTTTGAATTTTCCATTACATTTCGACTAACCCTCGTATTTGGCTCAAAAATGAAAATTTTCATAAATTTCAACATTTGTATTAGGAGAGCATAAGTTGCATCGGATCTTTTTCCATTACTTTCTGACTAACCCTCGTATTTTAATCAAAACCTAAGTGATTGCAGCGCCATCTAGTGGTACGCTCTTGAACTCCAATAGTTCGACGATTTGTCACAAGAGGCACCACCGTCGCAGCCCCCTGGCGGCAAATCGATGAACTAAGCAGTTCAGTCATCCCCCGCTAGAGGGCGCTGCAATCTCTTAGGTTCCGAGAATATAAATGAATACTGATCTAGGGTTATCCAAGGTCACACATTTAACTTATTTATTTTACTTTGTTTTAAATGTATTGAACAACTACTACACAGGTTAAACACGCAAATGATAAAACAATAATGAGTTAATATTTATTTATGTAGACAAAAATTACATCTATTACAACGATATTTATTCCAAACAACTGTATAATAAATAATAAAAACTAAATATAATATATTGACTAATAAAAGTTACAACACAAAATATCTGAAAGAGAAAGACAAGAAAACGAATGGAATTTCAAAGAAAATACAAAAAAGAATGTTATTTATTTATAAACTGTCATATTATTATTTAAACACATGATTAGGGAGGAAAAGTCCCCCTGTGTGGCCTCCACATCTCCCCTTATAGCCACCCTATCCACCCAAACGAATATTAATTAACAAATATTTAATTTAGTTTTAACAGTTATACCAAAAAATCAATTTAAAAACATTTTAAATATCAACCCAAGTTGCAATTACATAATATAACAGTTCATAAAGTAATAAACAAAATACCTGTAAAAGAAAGACAAGAAAATACATGAAATTTCAAAGAAAATACAATAAAAAAGAAAATGATGTCTTCGTTCTTCTTAGGAAATACGTCATTATCTGAAAGCAAATAGTGCAAAATTAACAGGACTAACGGCAAATACTAATAGTTTTGGTAGAGAAGATCGGACAGATTTCGCCAAGGCAAGCTGGGCAGTCGCCTATTGCTCCTATTCCAGATAACCCACTGTACCCTGTCTGAAAGGAAGTAACGCTAGAGTAGACTCGCGAAAAGTGTATAAGACACTTTTAAGATCAACTAAATAGCTAAGCCCAAGGGAAGTCGTTCGGGGAGGCCCTCCCTAGTTCCACAAGGGTGAGAAGGAAGACACACGATAACGAAACATTGAATCATGTAGAAGACGTAGGGTAAATGCAAAGCAATTTAAAGTAAGAATATGCAGTAAGCTAAGCGAAGAGGTAAGCAAGAGACATGTTAGACAACTTCTACTAAACAAAAGTTAGAACATCTACAAACAAAAATTAACTCAAATAAAATAAACTATAATGAGCATGCAAAACAATAATTAATTCAAATGAAAATGAACTTAAAAAAAATAATTCTATTAGATATAACATGCAAGTTAAGGAATTTTCTAACTACGGGATCTTCCTTGTCTTCTCCATCGTCGATCTGAAACAGATAGGGTGGTAACATATTAATAATGAGCAATTTATAATAATTATATCACGTATTCTCACCTTAATTAACTATCGAAAGTAAAGTTCCAAAGTTTACTAGTGTGATGAGCAAACCAAATCCAGAAACAATACCATTGCTGACAATTTGCTGTTTCAGTGGTTTTTGAAGTAATGTCCGGTTACCTCCCTCTTACAGGTCGATAATTAACTGCATAATGTTGAATTGTGGAGACTCCAAAAAAAAAAACAATACCTTTGTATTCATTGGTTGTTTCAGCAGCATCTGTATTAACTTTAATTCTCTACCATTTGTTACGACAATCTGTAGAAATGGGTAAGAAAAAGTAATTAATTACCACTTTTAATTAAAGCAACCAAATCAAGAATAAATTTAAAATAAATGCTTTATCACTTGTAACAAGTTAACTTCCACACTGCTGCAAAGAAGGGTTTCACATTAATTCTGCTAACATTTCTGAAACGATGGTTAAACGTTGTTTAATGAAAGTAGGTTACAAATGTCTCAGAAATTGAGATTTCTAGCACCTCATCTACTATTTTTCATTGATACTGTTACTTACCAATTGATTGTCATAAATCCTTCCTTTAACAATAACATGCGGTCTTTAGTCCCAATGGAAAAAGGGCTCTTTCATTTTTTCTTAGTGACATTAGATACTGCTACTTTCTGGAGCCAAGGAGGATTGAGACAACCAATGCTTCGTAACACATGGCGGTCGAAGTTTTTATGCTGTTTCTGTAACAAAATCTTATGAAAGAGTATTCAGATATAAGTAATTTAACATCCCTAGTAAAAAAAACACGCATAATACAATGATTAAGTAATTCTGGACCTTCTTCTCTGTTAATATTAAATAAAAAACTATATATATTATGGCATTCATTCTCACCTTAATTAACTACAAGATTCTCTGAGGTAAATTTTAACAGCTAGAACACTGTAGTAGAAAACCTTGTTTTTTTAGTAGAATCAAAATGAAGTCAATATCCTCTCTCATATATCTTCAATCTGTAGAAATGAAGAAGAAAAACGAATTAAATATACTATTAAATAAATGAATCATGAAATACAATAAAAATGCACAGAAAATCAAGCAAAATTATAAGTTCTAAAATGGCGACGTGAAGCCGTTTACGAGACAAAATGTCTTAACATCACGCAAGATGCACAAAAATTAGATCCATAGATAATAGATATACAAAGGGTAAGATCTATGTTATAAATATATCCATAGATTAATTATATCCGCTGTATGTCAATGTAAGCTCTGGATATTCTCTATGGTGAACAAGAAAAAAAATTATAGAACATAGAAGGGAAAACAAAATATCAACTTAAAAATAAAAACATTAATTATTTTACGTTGAAATTATACATCAACTTTGTTGAAATTTAATATTTAAAATAACTTAAAAAAGTCTTAACATTTGTTCTTCGACACCTCACAATTTGAATCTCACTATCGACAATGATTTTACTGGAACATACCACACATCATCTCCACGAACTCAAACTCGAGCAAAAAATTCACAAAAATACATGTACATCTACAAAAAATTAGCTTTGAAATTAATTTATCCTAAGTATTAATACAATTAAAAACAAAAAATAAATGGCATTAATGCATATGGCTTAAAAAGCTAAGTATTTTGTAGTTAAAAATAACAAAGATAAAATAAATAAAGAACAGAAAACTAAAAACTCATTGCTTTGTTCATATTGTAACTACATGCAAACTAAGAAAAAAGAGGGGGTGCACTTTTTTCATCCTAAACAATAGCTATTTTTGTTTAATCGTATTAAGCATTTCCTCGAGTATTACTACTTTATTACATTTTTACATTCTTATCTTCCTTAACAAAATTTATTTGAAAAATAAACAGAACAATTTTTCCAAATAAAGCTATTAAAGTTTTTTGCCCGCATTCTTTTACTATAAAAAACTATCAGAAATTGTATTAAAAATCGTAATGTACAGTACACAACGTAAAAATACCCACATTACACAAATATGTAAAACAAAAACATTCATTTACATCAACAATATTTAGTGTTATGAAATTATACTTACAACTAATTATTTTCTCATACTACCATGCATTAATTTAAGTAGATTATTTTATTACAATCAAAAAATTTAGTTTCGTACAAATTTTGGACTACCGCTGTAGCATTACTATTTTTATCTAGATTACAGCGCACTCTTTTAGTTCATAATTTGAATTTAAAATAGTTTTAAATAAGTATTGCTTGCCCTTCACATAGGCAACCCACTGTACTGTCATGTATTCTCATAATCAGTGCAACTTGAGAGTATTAATTCCTTTAGCACGGATTCCGTTTTCGAAGAGGGTTCAAAATATTCATTATAAAAACTTTGTCTTGCGTTTACGCACAACTATTTATTACATTTTGATACTTTCAGTTCTTTTCTAACATTCGGTAACTGAAGATTCAGAACTTTAATTCATTGTGGTTCTTGCTCTTGGTTTACTAAGAGAGAAATTGATTTATCAAGAAATAATCTGTTTTTATATGTTGAGGGTTTAAAGTTCACCCCAATAAATTCCAACCATAACATTCTTTGATCCCTGTTTCTTACACTATGAACAACATTAATATACTTTGACACTGCCAGTTCATTTAATAAGGGAGAATTTAATTTTAAATTTAAAGAAAAAGTAAAAAAATGAATCCTACCTTTTTATTTGTACTGTCAATGGTTTAGAAAGAAGAATTATGGAATATTAACACTGTAGTGCTCACTTCCATACTAAACAATCCAAAACACTGAGTGACAGGAAACTGTGACGAATACTTCAAAGTACTAAAATCAATAATTTTATGTTATAATCAATAAAAATTAATTAAAAAAGAATGTTAAATAAAGCTTTACCTTTCTATACCATAGTCCAAAATATTCTTGGTACAGTGGCTTGTAAGGACTTTTCTGTTGTAGGCAAATTGTTGCGAATGCTGAAACAAAAAGAATATTGTTTATAGTCTAAGATAAATGAAAAAGCAATATAATTCACGCCTCGAGTTTCGTGAAATGTGAAACACGAAATGGGAATAGCTACTTTAATTGAGCAATACATCACTGAGTGAAATTATCTGGAAACTTGCCAGTGTTATTAGTTTATACCAGAAGCATTTCCAACAGGGTGTCACTAAAACTATACTTATCCATCTAGTCATTTACTCTACTCTTTTTTAGCCATATAAACAGTAATAATTTACAGAGTCTCATAAACTTATAAAGTTAACCTATCACTGCTTTACACTTTTTTATTATTAAATTATCTAAAGCATTCTTGAGTGTAGATATTGCACCCTGATCTGTCATTGATAAAACGAATTCTATTGTTTCAGTGTAAATTATTAAATTACTTTTTAAATGCCCCAATTACAACAAAATAATTTAAAAATTACCTAAAAGCTACCCCTATGACAGCTAGTCTTCGTAGCAATTTTTAAGGTTAGAATTTTTTGATACGATGGCGGATTTGTATGCAGTTAAATAAGGATTACTGTACTATCTGTATATTGTGTTTTGAAATCATATCTTTTATCTGTCTATTGTACATATATTAAATGTTTTTATTGAACAGACGGAATTCGCATACGTAAGATTCCCACTTTAAAATGGTTAATAGATATTTGTATTTTATCATAAGATTAAATTTAAATGCATAGTGACCCGTCCGCTGATGCTATTTATAACGTCACTGTAGCATACGGTTGTGTATACCATGGCTAATCTACTAATTTTTGTACATTTACCATGTCTAATCTATTAACTATTGTCCAGTGTTCTTTTGATATAGTTTAAGAACGAAAAGGTCTTTTTACTACAAAAGTATAAACAAATAGAAGTAAGAAAGACTTGGATGTTTCAATAAAACATCAAGCTGACTGATATATTTATTTATATAATTTTTTTCAGCAATAACTAGATTATTATACAATATAAACAAATAACTATACAGCCTTTTCTCACTTGTTATCGTTTTGTTTGTCTTCTTTTGTTATGTTTGCCTTTTCTACAATGAAAAAAAAAAAACAAGAAAAAAGAGAAACGATATTTTTGTTTTGTTTTCCTTTTTTGTATATAAAAAAATTTAAACAGTACCTGAAAGGGATCCAAAATATTCAAGCTGCTGTTTGCGGTGGGCTTCGAGGAGTGCATTGACTTCAGCCTTTTGTCGATTAAGCATTTCTAAGTAGGATTCATTCTAAAACGAAAGAAACACCCGAATTATTTTTTAGTTTGTCGTTTTCCTAATAAAAAAAATCTCATTTTTTTTACAGAAGCAAACGGAAGCTACACAATAAAAAAAGTTACAACTAGCGATTGCTTATCTACCCTTAATTATTAATTAAATATTTTTTACGGAGGATTAGTAACGCACTAAAAGCCATAACATATTATGTAGGATCTTAAAAAACATACAGTGTGTCCCAAAAACGAAATATTCGTTCTATTAACATTTGTGAGTGTTCAGTTGAAATTGAAACTAAATAATGAATAAATTAATGGATAATTTTTGGGATCCGCACTGCATGAACTACATTTACTTACTATTCGGTAATACATTCGGTCTTATAGCTTATTAGTAACATAAATACGACACAATAAATAATTAATTAATTAATGTTAATTAATAATTAATATCTATATACAGCCGTTAAATGTTTTTAAAATTCTTTTAACAAAAATGTATATGTATATGAATCTATTACTCTGTTAGTAGTACGAAACAAACCAAATAAAAATTATTCAGTCTTAGGTTTAGGGAAAAGGCGATTTATTTATAATTTGTAATTTAATTTTTGAGTTAAATGAATTCTTATTGTTTAAAGGTTACTTGTGCTTTGAAAATTTCATTAAATACTTGTGAATAACCAAATAAAGAAAAAGGTTTCTTCTTTTGTGCTAAATGATTTTTTTTCTGTCCAGGAAAATATAAAAAAAATTTGGTTCAAAAACCAGGGAATTTTTGCTGGTTAGCTCCTTGCCGCCGAGATATGCAATAAGGAACTTCGTTCCAATAAAGTTTTAGCATGTTCCCTTTCCAACTATGAAACTACTCAAATACTTAAACAAATTAGTTTTTTAAAATTTACAGAAAACTACACCAGAAATTCTAAACCTTTTCAACATTTAGACAATTTTGTGTATAATATATTGTTATGTACAGGGTGTTTTCTGGATACCGCAATTTTTCCAGTCACCTCTTTCTGAAATTACATAAACAAATCAACCTGTTGATGTTAGTCAGAAAACACCCTGCGATCAGTAAACAAACTCTCAGGATACCACATGGTTATTAGTTACTAAATTACATGTAATATAAAAAATTAACTACAGCGGGTGTTATGACTGTGTACAACCTAGCCGAGATTACAAATTAATTTACAAATGTACAATATTGTACGTACGAAAGCGAGACAACAACAAAAGATAACGACAACAAACAAATACATTAACGATAGTCGAGACCACTTTGNGCGGTCGTTATTTCTGCTATTTCCCAAACAAACAATAATAATTAGATATATATATATATAAAAGAGAAATAAAAAAAAAACCAGCCGCTGGTTTTTCCCACCACCAGTGTGTCAGTTATTACAAAAAAGGAAAATAGATACTGAAATGAGGAAGAAACAACATGACGTTTATTATTTGCTCTCTTACCGTATTGGTGTGATATGTTTCCAAGTAATCGAAAATTGGCACCGTTGCGGCGGCGCAGAGTCCCTCCCGGTTGCCGCAGCAGCACGTTTTCGCAATCAACTTTTGTCCGAACATCGTTTGGTAATAAGTATTAGTTGCTGGTAACGAGGAGGAGGAGGTTGCCACGCGAAAGTAACTATCATTGTCACTGCTTAAAACGGGGGCGGTGTAACGATGGAAATAATACGGAATATGATAATGATGATGATGAGACGTGACGAGGGGCGCAGGAGGAGTGCGATTATGATTATGATGTTGATTGTGGTAATAAGCGTCTAATAGTGATCTGCGCGGGGAATGTTGTTGTGACGTTTTATTGCCGCCCCCCAAGACTTGGCCGTCGTCCTCGTGGTCGGGGGGAAGCAAGAGACTAGCATAAGACTCGTCGTAATCGTAATCATAATCATAATCGTCGTCGTTATCATTGTCGTCATAGTAACGGTCACGAGTCTTTTTCGACGACGTCCGCATGTTTAAGTAACAGATGTTCTCGTTGATCACGTCCAAACTGTTGGATTTGGTCATCATGGTCCTGTCGTGGCCGAAATCCTCCTCGAGACGTCTGTGCAGATTCTCCCCGGCGTGGATCGTGTGGTAGTTACCATCGTAGTGACGACTCGCTCGTCTGCCGTTCCCTTTTAACCCCACGGGCAGATTTTGCATGGATATCGACTGTTTAATCTTATATTTGAGGATATCCGTCGGAGACACGTCCATGTTCTTCCTGGCCACCGGCGGTTGTTGGTTATGATTCTGTTGTTGTTTCTTCTCCTTCTGATTATGATCATGATCATGTCTCATAGCTTTCCGTTTCGAGATCCAGCTCTTCTCCGACTTCTGCGAATTGCTCCGTTTGTAGTCGTGCGACAGTTTTCGCTTTTTCGGCCACTTGAACGCGCTCCGTTCCGAAGTGATAACGGGGGCGGTGAATGCCTTATTACACGTACATACTGCATCGCTACCTTCAGTCTTTTGTGGGGGTGCTATATGCGCCACGTCGTCCAGGTCAAAGAGCTCGCACGATTCGAAACTTTCGGCGCTCGAATTGGCGCTGTCGGGTCGTGGCGCGATCAGATACTGCCCGTCAGATGAGGTCAGCTCGCTCGTCTTCGACTGTGTCAGATCGGGACAGCTAAAGTTCAAGTCATCTAGCGCCATCTGATGTCGCAAAAAGGACGGAATGTTGGGCAAGCTACTCGTGATATTGTCCTCGATGGGGGGGTGGATCACGATGTCCGGAGAATCGCGCTCTTTAGACCGCACCAGCCCTTTACACTTGGGAAATAAGCTTTCAATAGCTTCTACGAGGTCATGATACGAATTCGCTTTCCTTATGGGATCCGAAGACTTCGTCCCTTTTGACTCGGAAGAAGAGAAGTTGGTGGCGCCTTCGCTCTTTGTTGGTTCGTAAAATGCGGGCGAGATAGAAGAAACCGCGGCCGAATTCTGAATTTTATCCGTGACCTTAGGGCGATCATACGTGTTAGTGGTCAATGTGTTAGTAAATAGTTTGACGTTTCGTCGTTGCTGTCGATGACGATGGGGAGAGGAGGCGGCAGAGGAGACGGCAACGGTGCCAATGTTTGTCGTCGAGTGATTGGTGTCAATCGCATGCGGCTACAAGAAAAATAAGTGTCTAACTACCAACTGCAGCAGACTAGAAAACAAAAACAAAAGACCGAATACTGCGAAGTAACAACATTAACCATAGCCTGCCGTGGAATAATGATGCGAAATTGTTCTATTTTTCAGATATATTATTTTTTATTATGTTGGTTATTGTTTTGCTTTACAGAAGCTCAATGAAATGCGCTGAATGTTTGCTGTTTGTTTTAATTGTTGTGTAGGCTTAGATGACTGAGAGTAATATGAAGACGGCCGGGGAAAACCCGAATACAATCATATACTTATTTGTTAATGTACACCGTTGTAAATGCAGTTAAGAACCATCTTACTAATTAAATACTTTAAATAGGTCCTTTTTTTATTGGTTGCTTCAGTACTTTAGTAAAAAAGAAAAATTATTTCATTACAGTAAGTACCCCAAAATTAAAAAAAAAAATGTTTCAAGAAATTTAAGTCGAGCTCTATTCAAAACGAATAATTAAAAGCAATTTATGAATATCTTTTGGGACACCTTGTACTTTCACTACCTACTGATTTATTAATCAATTTATTACCAGTCATAAAACTGTGGTTCATTCAAAAAAAAATTTTGATGTACATTAACTTACTGATAATGAAAGAAGAGCGTGAAGTGTTTATATAAATATCACTTCAATTCTACCACTCATTATAATGAAAACCTTATAAGTAAATTGCAATATAAGAAACAAACGAGTTATAAATTATAAAAAAAAAAAATTAAACCCGAAAAAGAATAAAGCTGCACACAAAGTGTTAGTAGTAGAAAAAAAGTAAGTAAAACAAATCAAGTAGAGAAGTAACGACAAAGTGTGTCTGTACTCACATTTGCAGTGGGAATTTTACCGGTAGCTTCAACTGAAAGAAAAAGCACCTCATATTACAAATCTGTGCAATTAAAAAGCAATAAGGAAAAGTTTAGGAATTAATAATAACTTTTCTTGGCTACTTTCTCCGAATTGTTGCACTGTCATACTTATTTTGATCAAAAAATTCAACATTTAGCTTATATTTTTTAACAGTGACAATTTTTACGTATTTTGTGCCTTTCAGGCAAGACACTTGTGCATATTTTCCCATATTATTATCATTATTTTAAAGTAAAAGTGGAATTTGCATCAGAAATTGCAATTCTGCAAACTGTAACTGTAATCCAAGTTTGTAATTAGGGCACTTTTAACTTACTATAGCGTAACTTTTCAAAAAAGGTTGGCAACATTGTAAAAGTCAACTTCATAGAGGATGTCGTATACTTCACACACGCCCATTATTTGATATTATACATGGATTAAGATATCAGACTAGATTACGATTATATTCCCTCATTTACAATTATTAGACAAAAATTTATACAATTTCCCTGACTTTTAGAGACGCAAACAGTGGAAATCTTGTCTTAGAACCCCCCCCCCTCTCTTCGCAAGGATTCGCGCTTACCTTTTCGGTAAGAAACCCTGAAAATAAAAACAAATACTCACGGGTTTGACTATAAGTTGCAATATTCTTCTCTAAATTCTCGAAAGTACTATTAATAATATCACCGATCTCAGTCTCCATCTTTTTGACTACTGTTTTCTCAATCGTCTCCTGTTCTTCCTCTACCTTCTTCTTATCAGCCGGAACGGTCAGTTTGGTCACGTCCGGTTCCGTCACCACACTGACCTTAAACCGAGATACTTTCCGTTCTTTCTTCGTCTCAACGGGGGCGCCAACGACAGCATTTTCGTTCGAAACGTCGCTACCCTTTTCCCTCTTCAACGATTCAAATGTGCCGCCCACTGTCGATTCTTGCGCTTTCGGCTGTTCGATCAAACATTGACCTAGGAACGCACTGGGAGACATCTGCTGACCCTCCTTTTGTTGCTGACTAGTCACGTCCGTCATCTGCTTAACGGGACGATCGGAATACTGAAGATTCTCCACTGGGCCCCCAGATGGAGACAACATTGCACCGGTAGCGGTCGTTATTTCTGCTATTTCCTAGTTTTTGATATAAAAGAAAAAAGAGAGAATTAAGCAAACGTTACTGATAATGTGCAAAAATTCAAATATAAAATAGCCAAGTAATTTGCATTAGGTATACAGTCTATCAATAATTAATAAAACAAATATCTTATAAGTAATTACTGATTAACTAATTAATTTTTCGTTAAATACATTCAATCCGCTGTTATTGTTTATGCATAATGTATTGTAAATACTTATCGTCTTAATACATAATAACGACGTACCTTTAAAATATTTTTAGTAGTGTCCTGTTTTGCTAGGAGGTCGCAGGACGCGGTTAAAGTCGTGTGAGGACTCGAGGGACCNATAATCTTTAATATAAAAGTATTTTATTGAAGAATAAGGCAAAAATTTTCACTAAAAGTTTAATTTTAAAACATACATAAAAAAATGCAATTCGAACAATAATTTTCTGTTATTTTGTGGTACTATTGCAATCAGACGTTTCAAGGCCGAATTACGTAGAATAACAGAAAACAAAACTGCCATATATAGTTGATTCCGCGCTAAAAATTGGAACTCTGAAAAAGATCTTTCGCCACTTATGCTCTCCTAATACAAATTTTCAGATTTATCAAAATTTTCTGTTTTGCGTCATATACGAGGGCTGGTCAAAAAGTTATTGATTAATTTTCAAAAAACTTGAATTTTCCATTACTTTTCGACTCATCCTCGTATTTGGCTCAAAACTGAAAATTTTCATAAATTTCAACATTTGTATTAGGAGAGCATAAGTTGCATCGGGTCTTTTCAAAAAACAACTTTGAATTTTCCATTACATTTCGACTAACCCTCGTATTTGGCTCAAAAATGAAAATTTTCATAAATTTCAACATTTGTATTAGGAGAGCATAAGTTGCATCGG
>NW_020439140.1:33006-34727 GCF_000699045.2 Agrilus planipennis | reverse complement strand
ATCTACCCTTAATTATTAATTAAATATTTTTTACGGAGGATTAGTAACGCACTAAAAGCCATAACATATTATGTAGGATCTTAAAAAACATACAGTGTGTCCCAAAAACGAAATATTCGTTCTATTAACATTTGTGAGTGTTCAGTTGAAATTGAAACTAAATAATGAATAAATTAATGGATAATTTTTGGGATCCGCACTGCATGAACTACATTTACTTACTATTCGGTAATACATTCGGTCTTATAGCTTATTAGTAACATAAATACGACACAATAAATAATTAATTAATTAATGTTAATTAATAATTAATATCTATATACAGCCGTTAAATGTTTTTAAAATTCTTTTAACAAAAATGTATATGTATATGAATCTATTACTCTGTTAGTAGTACGAAACAAACCAAATAAAAATTATTCAGTCTTAGGTTTAGGGAAAAGGCGATTTATTTATAATTTGTAATTTAATTTTTGAGTTAAATGAATTCTTATTGTTTAAAGGTTACTTGTGCTTTGAAAATTTCATTAAATACTTGTGAATAACCAAATAAAGAAAAAGGTTTCTTCTTTTGTGCTAAATGATTTTTTTTCTGTCCAGGAAAATATAAAAAAAATTTGGTTCAAAAACCAGGGAATTTTTGCTGGTTAGCTCCTTGCCGCCGAGATATGCAATAAGGAACTTCGTTCCAATAAAGTTTTAGCATGTTCCCTTTCCAACTATGAAACTACTCAAATACTTAAACAAATTAGTTTTTTAAAATTTACAGAAAACTACACCAGAAATTCTAAACCTTTTCAACATTTAGACAATTTTGTGTATAATATATTGTTATGTACAGGGTGTTTTCTGGATACCGCAATTTTTCCAGTCACCTCTTTCTGAAATTACATAAACAAATCAACCTGTTGATGTTAGTCAGAAAACACCCTGCGATCAGTAAACAAACTCTCAGGATACCACATGGTTATTAGTTACTAAATTACATGTAATATAAAAAATTAACTACAGCGGGTGTTATGACTGTGTACAACCTAGCCGAGATTACAAATTAATTTACAAATGTACAATATTGTACGTACGAAAGCGAGACAACAACAAAAGATAACGACAACAAACAAATACATTAACGATAGTCGAGACCACTTTGCGCAATAACGCCCGTTTACCCAAACCAAACAAACAATAATAATTAGATATATATATATATAAAAGAGAAATAAAAAAAAAACCAGCCGCTGGTTTTTCCCACCACCCGTGTGTCAGTTATTACAAAAAAGGAAAATAGATACTGAAATGAGGAAGAAACAACATGACGTTTATTATTTGCTCTCTTACCGTATTGGTGTGATATGTTTCCAAGTAATCGAAAATTGGCACCGTTGCGGCGGCGCAGAGTCCCTCCCGGTTGCCGCAGCAGCACGTTTTCGCAATCAACTTTTGTCCGAACATCGTTTGGTAATAAGTATTAGTTGCTGGTAACGAGGAGGAGGAGGTTGCCACGCGAAAGTAACTATCATTGTCACTGCTTAAAACGGGGGCGGTGTAACGATGGAAATAATACGGAATATGATAATGATGATGATGAGACGTGACGAGGGGCGCAGGAGGAGTGCGATTATGATTATGATGTTGATTGTGGTAATAAGCGTCTAATAGTGATCTGCGCGGGGAATGTTGTTGTGACGTTTTATTGCCGCCCCCCAAGACTTGGCCGTCGT